>NW_027249390.1:0-215058 GCF_030848795.1 Temnothorax nylanderi | reverse complement strand
GATGGGTTCTTCTTCTGCGGTTAAGGAGGTAAAACCCCAGGATAACTAACTGTCCTCGGCAATGTGGATTATGGCTCCTCGGATCCGTTGAAGGTAGGTATTCAATAATTTTTATCTTTCTTTGTAGTATAAAAGTATGGTATTTATTGTAGAACTTCACGATACAAGTGCTTTATGTGAGAGGATGGAACAAGTATAAGATATGTCGGTTTTTCTGGCTCGTTCCACTCTCCGTAGAGGAGGTGAAAGATTGCGCTTTTATATAATTTTGGAAACGATAGTGGGAGGTGACCGTTTGACCGGACGGTACGAGTTGAGCCCGATCCACGCGGTTATCTTCCCATCTAACGGTCACCACTCGGTTAGACCTTTGACTACCGAGAAGGTAAGTTCGCCTCAACGCCCCGATTCTTAACAAGACGCTAATATTATTTCTTTCTTTCAGACTGATGTCCCTGATGGATCACCGTTGCTGCTGCCCGTTTCCAGATCCTCGCCTATTCGCATACTGGATAATGGTAAGTATCGCTAACAACTTAGCCACTAACTCCGTTTCACTGTTTCAGATTGGCACCCAGGATGGATCGCCGTTGCTGTTACCCGTCTCCAGATCCTCGCGTTACCGCATACCGGATAAAGGTAAGTCTCGATAATTTATTTTAATTATATACTAATACTCTTCTTCTGTTGCAGGTTCCCGCCCAGGATGGATCGTCGCTGCTGCTGAACGTCTCCGGATCCTCGCTTCACATCGCATACCGGATTGCCACTGGACAACGAGGGATCATCGCCAAAGGACAAGGTAAGTAGAAGGTAAGTATAATTAATCTTATAATTAATCTTGAGACTTTGTTTCAGAATTAATTAATCTTTAATTGTAGATCATCATTTCAACATTACAGGCCGTTTCACAATTGTCGTAAAGGTGCTTCACACTGTTGGTATCGCGCCACGGTGTGGATTGCGCTTTTGAATATAAGTTGCACAATTAGTTAATTTGCGTATCTCGGCTTATTCGTTTCGTCGATACAATGCTTTTCTTCAAGATAATTAAGTTTGCCAGAGTGCTCGATGTCTCGTGACTCTCACTCCAAGATCACGTGATACATACGTGATTATCACTCTATCGTACAATGTTCGTGCGCACGATCAACGCTGGAGTATCCGGTTGTTTTATACAATGTGTAACGCCGTCCGTACAATATTCCGTATCCGCGCAACTCAATGTTCGCGGTTGTTATATACTCGATATGCACTTCTGGTTGTTAATGATGTATCCGAATTTCAACTCGACGTTTTCGGATACCACTCGATTGTAATTGGCGACTCGGTGCCCCTCGCTATTGTTAAACGAGTTATTTTACGCGATAGTACGCGGGAGTTCCCGATTGTTAAGTATCCCCGATAGCTGATGTCGTAGCCTATGTTCGCACTGTATGCTATTACCCGTAGACACGTCCGTTCGCTATGGCTATACTCAAGAGACTGCCTCGAGCAATGGCTCTCGCTTTGGCTCCCCACTATGCTAAGCCATCCCTACTATCGGGTTGTTATTCGCCGCTCGCTGTGACGTCAGAACTTTCTCTTTTCGCCCATTGTATTCGGCACGTACGCCCGGCGCGATCCTCTTCTCTTGGCGCCGCTGCACCAGGTTTTCTCGGTTAGCCGATTTCGTGTGCCGTTGACGCCGACTCGCGCGCACCTCGTCGGAGATGCTCCTGATGACGGTTCCGGGTCAATTCCCCGTGGAAGACGTCCGGGTGCACTCGTCATCGCCTGCCGTTGACGCCGACCTTTTAGACGTGCTTCTGGGGCGCTTACAATGCCTTCCCGGATAGTTATTCTCGGCGAAAGTGCTCGCCGAACTCCCTGGCGATCGGGCGATGGCGCCGACCCCCTGGGTGCGTGTCCCAGGTCCTTGGAACGTTGGCCCGGACCTTTGTTCCTGTGGAAGATGTTGCGGATGGAAAATAATGCTCTGCCGACGACGCCGACCCTGTGGGCGTGTCTCCCAGGTTCTGCTAGTTACGATTTCGACCTCTGTTTTCGTGGAAGATGTTCCAAAAGAGAACCACTTGTCTGCCGACAATGCCGACCTTACAGGCTCGCATACCAGGTATCGAGAGTTATGATTTCGTCCCCGGTTCTCGTGGAAGATGTTCCGAATGTGACCCAGTGGTCTGCCGACGGCGCCGACCCTCTGTCGGTGTATACCAGGTCCGGCTGATACTCCTCCGAACTTTTATTCCTGGAGATTGTCGCGGTTCACTAAACGTACGCACTAATCATCGCGCTGACCTCCGTGCGTCAAACTAAGCTTCTTTAAAACCATGAACCGTCAAAATAAAATGCAAAATAACCTGTCTTACTCGGTCAGCGACCTATCAATCAAAACTTAACCTAATTAAGCCGCATCGGCGGAACACGCAAAATATAGCCATATGGGCACGCTGGACTTACATACTATCTTAACTCTACTTTCGAGGCGATACCCTTACGTAAATCAACCTACTTTATAACCAAAAGGGAAACCAAAAGATGCACAATTGCTGTTATGGACGCGCGTCAAACAAAACGGAAACTTGATTTCCTCAACGCGTCCCATCGCCTCGGATCGCGGACCCGTTTTGCCCGTGTTACATCCGCCCCCAACACACTTTCGGAAAATTTTAAACTTTTTACTATAGGAATAAGTGCTAGGAGTAAAAGACATAGCATACCCTAAAAACCTTCATCCCGTTATTTCTTGGAAAAAGTCCCGTTATTTCTCGGAAAAAGTCCCGTTATTCCTCGAACAGAAGTCCCGTTATTTCCCGGAAAAAATCCCGTTACTTCTCGGAAAAAGTCCCGTTATTCCTCGAAAAAGTCCCGTTATTTCTCGGAAAAAGTCCCGTTATTCCTCGAAAAGTCCCGTTATTTCTCGGAAAAAGTCCCGTTATTCCTCGAAAAAGTCCGGTTATTCCTCGAAAAAGTCCCGTTATTTCCCAGAAAAAGTCCCGTTATTCCTCGAAAAAGTCCCGTTATTTCTCGAAAAAGTCCCGTTATTTCCCGGGAAAAGTCCCGTTATTTCCCAGAAAAAGTCCCGTTATTTTTCGGAAAAAGTCCCGTTACTCCTCGAAAAAGCCCCGTTATTTCCCGGAAAAAGTCCCGTTATTTCCTCGAAAAACCCTCTTATTCTCCGGAGAAGGTTTAAATCCCCAAGCCACGAATAAGTATAACCCACCAGGGAAATTAAAACTATAGTTATAAGAGCAACCATAGTTAAGTCACTTATCACTTACCGAAAATAGATGTTACCGTAAGCAGAATCCACTACTTACCGACAGTAGAAGTTACCATAAGTAGAAGTTACCACTTACCATAAGCAGAAGCCACCACTTACCGACAGTAGAAGTTACCATAAGTAGAAGTTACCACTTACCATGAGTAGAAGTTACCACTTACCGAAAGTAGAAGTTACCATAAGTAGAAGTTACCACTTACCGACAGTGGTAGTTAAGTAAGATCACCTACCGACAATAAAACTCAACACTGAAATTCATACGATAGAATTAGTTACATATCACATAGCATATAAGCAACAAGTACCCGCGATGCGCAAGGCTCCTTTTAACTTTAACTATAAGGATCTAACTCCCGAACTCCCACAACCATCCTCAGACCCTTCCAGAAAAACCCTCGGCTCAATGAGTCATACGACTACACAAAAGAGAAAGCGAAGACGGAAGCAATAAACAGCCCTTCCATCGAGCACAAAGGAAGACGGAAAAACATGACCATATAAGGAGAGAAATCAGGGACCGGACCGATGACGCAACACGGCCCTTCCATCTCTCAATCCTTCCACTCTACCTCCCTCGCCATCGAGTACGATGGAAGACGGAAAACATGACCATATAAGGAGAGAAATCGGGGACCGGACCGATGACGCAACACAACCCTTCCACTTCTCAACCCTTCCACGCAATCATTTCCGCCGCCAGAAAAATGGAATATAAGGACGAACATCGCGAGGGACGCCGTCAGTCAGCCAGTGAGTTTTCTCGGTTATCCTTCGGACGCAGACTCGACACTTTTCTCAGTGAGCATTACCATATTCTCCTATATCCTTCTATATCCGAAGTCTTCCATATCCTTCTATATCCGAAGCCTTCAAGCACCACGCGTATATTCAATTGTAATAGTAATATTAAGCGTTTAATTGTAACAGTTGTAGAATTATCGTGTGAAATTATAATAATACACCAGTGTTTAACGAATCTTCGTGTTCCATGTGATCTCTCATCAACCTTAACACACCCCACTCCCATTGGGTAACGCTAATTCCGCTGGCAGTATTAATTATTCAGTACCAACAAGGTACCGCGATCACCGGTCCTCCCCTTGCATTACATCTGCATACGAGGCAGTGCTATACGAGTGGCACGTTATCGTCCGTAGATGTTCGGAAAGAGGCAGTGCTATACGAGTGGCACGCTTTCTCGCCGTAGCAACAGGGAATCAACCGAAGACGCTTTTTCTCTGCGAATATTTATATTGTTTGGCTAAAACAAATGCCAAGGTGTCGCCAAGGAGGAATTAAGTGGCGCACCCGCCGATTAAACCGCCTCCTACATACACCTCCTTCGAACTCCTTACTGGGAGTCGAATTCGCGGAGCAACCCGAGTACGAATCGTATTTCGCCGCGAATCCCGCGCGCAAGGCGGACGAAAAACTCAGTGTTAACTGCGAAGACCGGCACGCGAGTGTTAACGATTCCTCAACCTACATTCCACTTCCGAAAGAGCAATCCCGGACGAATTACCGCGCGCTTATTGAGAGACGGGTAACCCCCATAGTGAATCCCGCGCACAAGACAGACTATTGCGTGCGGATGACAATCTGGGTTCCTAAGATCATACCGCCATCTTCACCGCCGCATAAAAAAAAGTCTCGCCCGAGTTATCAGGCGCCCCTTGAAAGCCGCCCGTACCGGTTAATCCGCATTACGGAGGAATCTGACCATCTCCCGTCGGAGGAACTGATCGAGCACATCAGGAAGGACGACCCCCGCCGAAGCTACTACTCGCGACGCCGCGCGGAGATTCTGTATCTATACGGCGCCGCCACACCTGGGCATTGGGGGACTGCAGACCACCCGCTAGAACTCGAGTAAAGGTAAGTGCCGACGCCCCTAAACTTAATTAGCTGACATGAGCGAGACCCCATTACGACCTGCTACCCACCGACTCTCCCCCTTAGTCTTTCGAATTACGCGCCGGAATTGGTTATCCCGCGCGATCTGTGTTTTCACGTTGGGTTACCAGAATCGGAACAGTAAATATTACCTCTGCGAATCGTGTTACCGCGACTTAACCGCGCAACAGCGCAGTCATTACGAACTCCTGGTCCGACATTACATGCATATCGGATTTCGGTACAATTTGGAGGAGTGCGACGCGTGTGACGTAATAATCGGCGAGATCCGGGAACCCACGGGGTGTTCCACGTGCTCGGAGATATACCTCAACGTGACGCGCTCGGTAATGCACGAGGGAGGGCAGCAATATTTAGACATAGAACCTACCGTTATCGTCATCTCCCAAATCAGGCGCTAGAATCGAAAACGCTATTACCAACACCCAACGATCGATAAATCGAGAACGCTGTTATCGACACCCAACGATCGGTAAATCGAGAATGCTATTACCGACACCCAACAGTCGATAAATCGAGAACACTGTATTACCAACACCCAACGGTCGATAAATCGAGAACGCTATTACCGACATCCAACGGCCGATAAGATCGGAAACGCTATCGTCGATGTGCCCCCGACACCCGGTCAGTCGTCGACCTCTGGGGATAATCACTCCCCCTACTCCCCTTAGGACCTGGTTGATGACCGGGATTTGTGTATACTCGCTATTCTTTCGAAACAAAACTACTCACGCGATCATTTGCGAGGATTGCCTACTTAACAATCACCAGGCCGCGCAACCAGAGTTCGAAGGCATCCTCTGGCATTACGTACAGTACGGTCCGCGAACGGAGTTTACCACGTGTTCCGCCTGCAACAAAATCTTGGCTGACTACTGCCCCGCGCTCGAGTGCCACTATTGTACTGAAGTCGAAGAGATATTCGAACGATACCTCTTAACATCACGCGAAGAACCTCATAATCAAGCTCTCCCCGTAAGAATTCGAATTGGAGCAACTCGTTGGTAACGGGACCCGGATGGCAAATTACCCCGGTCGCGGGTATCCCCGGGTAGAGCCCCTCGGCTTAGCGACCCGACAAAGCGACCTACTCCCTTTAGAGATCCGAGATCCGAGTACCGCGCCGCGGCCGCGATCCCTCGGGACGTGACACCCGCCTTACGTTCCGGGCCTCCACGCCTCGTCGTCCTGCTCTTCATCGCCGGACGGGCTCTGGAAGTCGTCCGAAGGCTGATCCTCCGGACCGATCGGTAGGCCATAGCCCATAGCCGCTACGATCTCATCCATGAGCGGCGGTGGCGTGGGTGTCATGAGCGGCATCTGGAGAGCCGACATCATACGGACCGGCGGTAAAGCCGGGATCACCACTTCTTGAACCTCCGAAACTTCACTATAGCTCGGTCGTGGCTGCGGTGGCGGGGCCGTGGTCCCAGTGGCGGGGATCAGCATCCCCTCCCGTGCGTCCATTCGGCGGAGTAGCACCCGAGGTGATCCCATCCGCGAGCGGCGTGGGGACTTGAAAGGGGGCGGTCGCAACCGCACCTCGTTACAGTGAGTCATGGGGCGGTGGGTTCGAATTCGTTACCTTATATGGTATGGCTACGTTCTGACTTTCTCTCCTTATATGGTCATGCGGCTCGCTCTGCCTCGACATGTCCATATATGGTCCTATTCTATGCGCAGGCTAGATTCTACTCGAATGAGTCATACAGGTGACTCGTTTGATTATATTTCTATTCTAATAATGCTTTTGTAACGAGAGCGATACCTTTTTTTATTATAAAATCTCATTATGACTTTTATCGTAAAAGAATATAAGAAGTCTTTAATAATTTGATTTTGAAATATGCAAATATATGTTGAATATTATTTAATTTACCTTTAGACATACTTTACATAGGGTAAAATAGTTCAATAATACAATTAAAATCATCATTAGCATGTCTAAAATATGAAATGTATCGCTCTCCTTGTCTAGCGGCTTTTACGGTATATAAGTCTCTCTCTTTCTCTCCTATGGATCATACAATATTCGCATCTTGCTCAGATTCGTGCTTCTGCATAACGTACGATACAATTTATCCTTCTCAGGTTCGTGAGTGACGCTTCGGCGCTTGACGCTCGATAATAATATTAATTTTAATAAGTAGGGGAGACCGGGGCTAAACCGCCAACGGGGTTGAACCGCCAAATCAAATATCTCGGAACCTGTATATTGTGCGAACTCGCTATTAACATTGTAAACGCTGCTTATGGTACCCATGTGACCAACGGAGTTTCGGCAGATTACCTGCCGTGTTATGATTTTTACGGAGGCAAACGTGTTTTCGTGGTGAAAAGTGAAATTTTCTGCGCGTGGAAATTTTGTAATATCTGCAATAATATTTGCTCTCCAAATCTCGAGGTACGTGATTATAAATGCATGCTGATTATAAAGAGTAATGCATGCTGAACACGAATCCAGTGTAGATATCTAATATTTCATGGGCGATCAAACCTGAAACTGATTTATCCCGGGGGGGGTGGCGGTTCAACCCCGGCATTTTTTAGATTTCAATTTTTCCACCGTTGTCGTTTTTGTTCTATACCGGTTAAACAAAGCAACATAGATAAAAATTTCCTATATAAATTTTGTAGCTAAAGGTTCACTCTTTACAGTGGTATACCATATTTAACTAAAATTATTTATTTTGTTGTTAAAAATCGGCACCGAAAAAAACTGGCGGTTTAGCCCCGGTCTTCCCTATATATATATTTGTTTATAACGATGTTAATGAAAGGTGTTGTTAGCAGTAGTAATAATGGTTCTAATATTATGTTAATATTATTATGTGTAAGTAGAAATGGGTAGGCTTCTCATCAGTACAGCAGATCAATGAAATTAAATTGTTTATATAATAAGATTTCTTGTTATTTTTATATCTTGTGAATGATTGAGAATATGATAGTGGTGTATAGGAAAGATACTGTAGGACTTTCATAGGAAACGGGCTTGGAAAAATTAGCGGGGAAAGAAGACCCTGTTGAGCTTGACTCTAGTCTGGCACTGTAAGGAGACATGAGAGGTGTAGCATAAGTGGGAGATGGCAACATCGCCGGTGAAATACCACTACTTTCATCGTTTCCTTACTTACTCGGTTAGGCGGAGCGCGTGCCCCGAGGGCTTCGTGCCCCGGCGGTCACGGTGTTCTAGAGCCAAGCGTGTCAGAGTGGCGTGAGGCCTCGCGGCCGATCGCCGTTAATACTCCCGCGTGATCCGATTCGAGGACACTCCTATATTATTATAGGATTGGAAAATTTTATTGTTAATATACGTGTTTGTTAATAATAAATTATTTGTTAAACAATTTGGCACTTTTTAATTCACATATTGATTTTGTTAGGTTCTCTTTAATTACGCGATTTTGATTCTATAATAAAATTATCTCCTTTATATGACTCTTTATCTTATTGTTATAAGTATTTTGTAAATAAACAATTGGAGAAATAAAAGTTATTACTATTTTTTGCAGGTGTGCTGATGCAGAGTATATGTGTGCAACCAGAATTCATATTTACCAGAACGAATTTTTTATGTTCATCCATATAATTGTCAATTATATGGCACAACTCCCGTGCTATTCCGTTATACCGGGTGTCCTTCCCTTTGGAATTTTCTGTAGCCTTTATTAGGGGAGTGACAAGGTTTTGACCCATACAAAAGTTGTTATGCACAAACCGGGGAATATGTTAACGGTTATTGCTAATGTGGTTAATTATTTATTTATAATTGTTTATAAAAACAAGTTGCAAAAATGAACAATCTTGTAGTATTTTTCCATTAAATAACTCTAATAATTATTCCTCATAAGTGACTATGTTGTTTTTATTGATCCCTTTTAATCTTTACATTGTTATTAATTTTTTATTGTCAATTAATTTATTTTAAAAAATACGAAAATATTTTGTATACGAAAGTTGATTGGTTTTTT
Organism: Temnothorax nylanderi; assembly: GCF_030848795.1. Lineage (NCBI taxonomy): Eukaryota > Metazoa > Arthropoda > Insecta > Hymenoptera > Formicidae > Temnothorax > Temnothorax nylanderi. The sequence goes on along the minus strand of NW_027249390.1, from coordinate 205,887 downwards.
AAGATGATCCCGATAATTTAGTTTGTTAGGATATCACCTGATGATATTATTTTAATTGTTTATAACAATTGTTCTTGAAAAATGTTAATAAAGTAATTGTTATTTTAATGCGATAGTTTTCTTTAAGCATTGGGGCATATGTTCCTATAATTATTTCATCTTCAACCGGTCGCTTTCATTTTTATTTTAATTTTTCAATTGTGAATTCACATGTCTATCCCTTGTCTTTCATGTGCATCGTGGCATAAGTCCGTCTCTCTCAGATTCACGAAGTGATTTGGTCTTCCTAAGTTTAAATGGTAAGAAGCTCAAAATGGCGGACATGAAACTTTAATAATTTATAACTCGAGAACGGTAAGAGATAGAGAAATGGGGTTTCTTTTGTTGTATTCAAATAATCGAGGGCTTTATTTTATGGTGTTTAAAATTTTTGTGTTTTATGGATTTCCGTAAATTTTAATTATATCTTGGAATTGAGAAGAAATATGAAATGATGGTTTTTGTGGGGTTACTTGACATGCTCTGCTGAGTGTCTGTAGTAATTTTATCAATTATTTTTAATATTAATTTTACGATAAATTTTATTGTTAATTAGTTCATTTTGAGAGATACAAGAATAATTTATAAACAAAAGTTGTTTAACCTTTCATGACGGTTCCGATAGTCATATTAGTTAGGTCTGTTAATAACATATTTTAATTGTTTATAATAATCATGTTTGAAAAACTTTAATAAAGTTATTATTATTTTGACGTGATAATGTTCTTTAGGCACAAAAGATTATATTCTTATAATTGGTTCGTTTCTAATTAATTGATTTATATTTTATTTCGATTTTATTAATTCATCCATATAGAACATACGTTTATTTCCGTTAGATCCACGAGTCAAACTGAATTTATATTGCATAAAGGACCTTATAAAGCCTGTATAAGGGCCAATTTCACCAACGTCGGTTAGACTAACCGTCGGTTAAAGTTAACAGGGCGGCCAACTTGTCATACTTACCTCATGATACTTAACCTCAGATTTCAGTTCAGTGGGTTATCAGCTAAATACACACCGGAAAAAATTAAAGGTTTTATTATATAAATATTAAAAAATAGTTTTATGATATTGTTAGAAAAGATAGAAAACAAAATTCGCCAAACACAAAATAAATGACATTAATAACTTTTATTTTTTACAGAATAAAAGATGCAGCAACGTCAAAAAAATTTTAGTGACGCAGAAAAGAAAAGTTTAATAGACTTAATATTTTTACAACGCGATGTAATAGAGAATAAAGAAAGTGACCGTTTAATAATGGTAAAAAAAGATCAAGCATGGGCTGATATTACTGTACAGTATAATGCAAATGCAACAATACCTCGAACAGAAAAATCTTTACGTTACTGTTGGGATAACATGAAGAAAGCAGCAAGGAAGTATTGTGCAGCTATAAAGCGTAAAAGTTATAAGACAGGTATTAGCCAGATGGGAGGAGTGGGACGGAGAGGGATGGCAAGACGTGGTGGGTAGACTGCTGGGAGAGAAGGGGGAGGGAGAGAAATGGATGAAAGCAGTAGAGGAAATGAGACAAGAGGAGAGAGGGAGAAGAACGGAAAGTGCAGGGGGAAGAGCCAATAACCTCCCGAAAGAGGACTAAGCAGGACGAGACATCGAAAAGGAATGAAGGGAACCTACGTCGAGGTAGATAAGCAGGGGAACATAAAGGGTAGATAAGCAGGTAGGGGAACAACAAGAGAGGAGGAAGTGAAAAGGAAGATGAGGGAGGTATAAAAGAATGTATTCTATTAGATTGAATGAACGGAGCAGAATGAGCCGATACAATACTCCTTTAACCCGGGAGAAAGAGAAAGTGGTACTAGAGGTGAGAATAGCGGAAATGGCAAGGCGGGTACACAATGCACGCCGCCACAACGGGTAAAATGGATCGGCGGCAAGGTCGAGAGTGCGATGGAAGAGAGTAACAGATCGAGGAAAACAGGCGAGAAGTGCACGTGGCGAGAATAAAGGTGATAAGAAAGCGACAGTAAAAGAAGCAAGGCAGGAACAGCAGAAAGAGTTGACGACGGAGGAGTAAAGGTAAAGAGCGGCAGAAAGAGTTATCTAAGGAATTGAATGAGAGAGACGGGCAGAGGACAGGAGGAGGAGAAAGGTACATATAAGCAGAGGTATTAATCAGACATTTTCTACTATCCACAGATACCGCAGGAAGGAAGTAGAGGAATGATGAGCAGAAAAGTGGCGTTAACAGTCGACAGGGAGGTGATAGAGGCGATAATAGACGAACGACTGAAAGATCTCAAGAGAGAAATAAAGGAGCTGAAGAAGGAGAGGGACGCGATGGATAGAAGGATGAACAGAATGGAACAAGACCAAGGCAAAAGGAAGAGGGACGAGAGCGAAGAGAGAGGGGATAACACATACAAGAGAAAATGATGTTTCAAAGACAATGAGGAGAGCGAGGAAGAAAAAAGAAAGAAAAACATTATAATTTGAGTCGAGAAAGTGATATGGGGGGAAGGCGGCACAAACCTGAGCAAAGTGCAGAAGCTGATATCGAAAAGATTGAAGGTGGAGGGGGAATTGAAGGAGGTGAGCGTGCTAGGGCAGAGAGGGGAATGGCTCACGATGCTGCTAAAGTTGGGAAACGAGGATGACAAATGGAAAGTGTTAGATGCAAGAAGAAGAGAAGGAAGCAGAATGAGAGTAAACATGGACGAAGACAAGTCACTGGAGGATAGGATCAAAGAAAGAAAAGAGAGAGAAAAGAGAAAGGAATGGAAGGAGAAGCAAAACAGAAAGTCAAGCAGGTCAGCAGAGGATGAAATTTCAAAAAAGATGGAAGAAAATCTTCTAATGATTTCCGACGAGGAAGAGGAGGGATCGGAGGGAAGGAGCTGGAAGTGGTAGGGAGGGGGATAACAAAATGCAAAAATTGTAAAGGGTTGGGTACGTCCCTATAAAACGCCAAACTAATGTATTGTATGTATTATATGTAATGGGTGACGGGAATTATTGTAAAGGGTTGGGTACGTCCCTACAAAACGCCCTTTTGGACCCCATGTGGGTAATAAAGTACACGTTATCAATCATAAGACAGGTATTAATTTTTTTAAGAATGTGATGAAATATTATCGATATGCGCACTTGCACCAGCGCTAATTATTAAGTAAATGTATTTATTAAATACATGTTTATTGTTTCACAAGTAATCCAAGCAATTAATTCATTTAACATATAAATGCGGAACAATTTGTAATAGCAATACAGGCAATACACACAATAGACAATACACATCAATACACATCTTACACACAGAATAGCAGAGAACAAAATGCGAAGATAAACATAAACATACATGTAACATAGTCAATTCCATGGTAACACATTTTAGCAGTATTAATTAATATTGATACATATATATTGAATCGAAACTAATTCTAGTAATCGAGATCACCATTTCATAATTTCTAACAGAATATAAATAAAATAATCTTTTATACATTATTATTACATTTGTAGGTGGAGGAGTAGCAGATGTTAAACAAAATATTTTATTAGAGCGTGTAAATGAAGTGATGGGTGAGACATCAGTATATGGATTGGAGAATCCTATTGATTCTGATGCGATAGACAAAGAAAAAGAAAATATAAATATTGAAATTCTGGACGACGATGATGATTCAAATGAAAATAATCCAAATGAAGTATTTTCAGTAAGTTACATATTTTTTGTTACTGTACTATTTAGAATGTTACATTAGGTTGTTCTGCTTAATAAGGAATATTAATTTTACAAAGATTAAATTTTTTTGTAGTATCTAATGGAAAACCAGAACATTACAAACTGGTAGTCTTGGGATCCAAATAAATTAAAATCAGAAATAAGTCCTCCGTTGAAAGATAAAGACAATACACAGGCGTCATCATCGTCAGATAGTACATATAAGAAAAGAAAAACCACTCAATATTCAAAGAAAACATTAGATGAGGTAAAGACTGAATTAGCAGATACTCTGAAAGTAAATGTGGAAGAGAAGAAAGAGTATGAGATAGAATTGATGAAAGCTAAATTAGAAAAAGAAAAGCTTAAAATCGAAAAAGAAAAAGAGGGAAATACAAAAAAATTAGAAGAAAATAGAATTTTTAAAATCTAAGTCAAACATTACAAATATAATTTTGCAATATTAATATAATGTTTTGTTAGGTTGTGACCGGACGGCACGAGTTAGGCCCGATTCCGGCGGATGATATTCCTATCAAACGGTCGCCACTCGGTTTCACCTTCGACTACCGAGAAGGTATGTTAGTATCAACGCCCCGATTCTTCGCAAGACGCTAATATTATTTCTTTCTTTCAGATCGATGTCCCTGATGGATCACCGTTGCTGCTACCCGTCTCCAGATCCTCGCCTATTCGCATACTGGATAATGGTAAGTATCGCTAATAACTTAGCCGCTAACTCCCTTTCTCTATTTCAGATTGGCATCCAGGATGGATCGCCGTTGCTGCTACCCGTCTCCGGATCTTCGCATTACCGCATACCGGATGAAGGTAAGTCCCGATAATTATTTTAATTATGTACTAATACTTTTCTTCTGTTGCAGATTCCTGCCCAGGATGGTTCGTCGCTGCTGCTGAACTTCCCCGGATCCTTGCTTTATATCGCATACCGGATTGCCGCTGGACAACGATGGATCATCGCCAAAGGACAAGGTAAGTAGAAGGTAAGTATAGTTAATTTTATAATTAATCTTGAGACTTTGTTTCAGAAATAATTATTCTTTAATTGTAGATCATCATTTCAACTCTACAGGCCGTTTCACAATTGTCATAAAGGTGCTTCACAACGATGGTATTGCGCCTCGGTGTGGATTGCGCTTTTTCGATAAAAGTTGCACAATTGATTAATTTGCGTATCTCGGCTTATCAGTTTCGTCGATACAATGCCATTTATCAAGATAATTAATTTCGCCAGAGTGCTCGATGCCCCTTGGCAATCACTCCAAGATCACGTGACACATACGTGATTATCACTCTATCGTACAATGTTCGTGCGCACGATCAACGCTGGAGTATTCGGTTGTTTTATACAATAATTAACGCCGTCCGCACAATACTTTGTATCCGCGTAACCCAATGTTCGCGGTTGTTATATACTCGGTATGCACTTCCGTTAGTTAACAATGTATCCGAATTTCAACTCGACGTATTCGGCTAACACTCGATTGTAATTGGCAACTCGGTGCCCCTCGCTATTGTTAAACGAGTTATTTTACGCGATAGTACGCGGGAGTTCCCGGTTGTTAAGTATAACACGTATGCTGTGAGTATAGAGCGTGATACGTCTTTTCGCTACGGCTATACCCGAGAGACTGCTTCGAGCAATGGCTCTCGCTTCGCCTCCCCACTATGCTGAGTCGTTTTCACTTCCAAACTTTCTCTTTTCGCCTATTGTATTCGGCACGTACGCCCGGCGCGATCACTCAAAAACAACATGACTATTACGCCCTCGCCGAATGCCCTATTGCGCATTTCGCCTTCACGATCGTTCCAGAAGGTTCCCGTGGAAATTTCCACGCGCAACGCAGTGCGAGAACCTTCCGCCGTTGACCCCGATGCACCAGGTTTTCACCTTTTGGAAATCTTTAATGGCGTTGACGCCGACCCGTGCGCAGCTCCTTGGAGATGCCCTTGATAACGATTCCAGGTGAATTTCCCGTAGATGATGTCCAGGTGATCTTTCGATTGTCGGCCGTTGACGCCGACCCCTCGGGTGCCCTGCTGGGGTGCTTATAATGCCTCTCCTGGCCTTCGTTCTTGGGGAAGATGCTTTTCCCGGGAACTTGGTCTGACGATGACGCCGACCCCCTGGGAGGGTGTCCCAGGCCCTTGGGAGATGGATAAGGACCTTTGTTTCTGGAGAAACCGTTTTTCCCGGGAACTTGGTCTGACGATGATGCCGACCCAGTGGACGTGTATACCAGGTCCGCTCCAGGGATGCTCCTCCGGGCCCCTGATTCTAGAGATTGTCGCGATTTACCGCTTACGCACTTAACCTATCGCACCGACCTTTGTGCGCGAAACTAAATATAAGTCTTTGGTGAACCGTCAAAATAAATATCTTTTATTGATCGGCGGTGTGTCAAAACAATGAGAATAATGTCTTAGAATAACATGGCCATTCGGGCCTTCCGCGAATCTTATACCTAAAGAAAGAAATAGCCATATGGGCTTAACGCTGTTTTAATCTAACGAGAGAAATAGCCATATGGGCATAACGCTATTTTATATTTAAAGAAAGAAATAGCCATATGGGCATGACGCGGTCTTATTCTTAAAGGGAAATGGATAGCCCGAATGATCGCCTGGATTCGACGCCTACTCCTCACGACGAGTCCCTCTTTCGTACTCGCCGGGAGATTTATTCTTATTTTGCACCTTATGCGTTCGCCGTCGCGCAGGCGCCGTCTTTTCTTAACTCGAACATAAAATAATTCGCGAGTATTTTCGCTCCGTCCGCTGCCCGGGAGTCCGGCCGTTATCTCCGCTCGCTCCGCCGGTCGCTGCGTCCGCTGACTCGTTCCCTGCGGGCTTTCACCCGCTCTCGGCTGCTTACCCGAAGTGTACGGCTGTAAGGTTGTTAACATAAAATCGATGTTCTTTTTATTTTTTTAATTTTTATTTACATTCAAAGACTTAAAATACGTAAGCATATTCATACTTAAAGATTATTTTAAGACGCATTCATAGCGTTTTAAAAGTAGATCAATAATTTAAAGATTATTTCATTTATATTAAAAAATGAAAAAATGAATACCTGTGTTATAACTTTTAAGTTTTAAAGTTGCATAATATTTCCTTGTTAGTTTTTGTGCATCTTGTGCCAAAATAAATTAAAACATGCATATATTTAAAGGGTTTTGTATTTATTAAATGATAGAAAAAGGAAACTTTTATTATCTGCTGCTAGAAAAAAATGTGATATTAAGTTCTGAATGTTACAGATATATTAATTTTATTTAGTTTTACAAGTTCTATATATGAGTTGTATACATACATGAATATAAGTAGTAAAAGATTTTTCTCATGAGAATAAATACAAAATATAAAGATATACGCTTATTTATTTTATAAAAATAAGTACAAGAGTATTAGTGGATATATTATTTTATACTATATTTTATGTATTATGTATACAATACAAACTGTACATGCAACTGTAAGTACAAAATGTATAAAAGTTTCTAAAATAAAATTTCCATGAATTATATTAAACTTACTTATCATTGAAAGTCTAATTAATAAGTTTTCATTAAATAAAAATGTTTGCCTCATTCAATGTAAATACATATTAATAATCGATTTTGCATATCCTTGCCATTCTTCACACACCTATCATGTTGTCTTGTAACGTCTTTCTTACGTGCTCAAAAAATTAATCTATTATAAAAAAAGTTTATTACGTAGTATTACAGTATATTCTTTTGACTAATGATTGTCACCATTACCTTTTAAAATATTCCATTATTGTACGTCGCACATCAGTGACATTTCTGTTACTCTCATTTATGTCTTGCATTAAAACAGTAGCATTATTATATGCTTCGGGATTAGTTATAATTTCCTCTTTATCGTGTTGAATAATGTTGTGTAACACTGCTGTTGCAACAATGACAGGAAGCATTTTCTCAGGTGTGCGAAAACGTGTTCCAACAGATAAAATTGGAAATGTCCTCTTCCATATACCGAAGAAACGTTCGATTTTTGAACGCGTTCTGATTTGAGCTTCATTATAGAGGTGCTCTGCAGCTGTTGTCGGAGAGTGTAATGGACACATAATATACAATAAGTTTGAATATCCAGAATCTGCTATAAGTACACTGTCACCAAATGTGCCTGCTTCAAATAAACTTTTTATTCGTGAATGATTGAAAATAGTGGAATCATGTGTAGATCCTGGCCATCGTGCTACTATATCTATAATTTCCAATTTAGCATTAACGACAACTTGTACATTAAAAGAAAACCAGCTTTTTCTATTTCCATATAATTCACTCTCTTTTTTACCTGTATTAGAGAAGGTTTTTATGTAAAAAATGTGTATATATATGTATATATATTTAAATTCTACTCACCATATGATTGTATTCTTATGTGAGTGCAATCCATACAGCCAATAGCGCGAATAAATTTGGCAGTTTGATAAAATTCCTCCTCATTTTGACGAATTTCTTCAGGTAATAACGGAAGTTTTATAAACTCTTGTCTTAATGTAGCAATAGCACAAGATACACGATAAACAATCCTTTGAGTACTAGATATACTAATGCCACAGAAATCTCCAATAATTTGCAAGAAAGAACCTGTTGCGTAGAAGCGTAGGGCAACTAATAACTGTATGATAGGTGGAATAGCATCATTACTGTTAAAAAACAAGAAAAATTAAAATATTATAGGAAAAAATTATGTTTATATTTATTAATGTAGGGGAGACCGGGGCTAGACCGTTAGTTTTTCTTCGGTGCCGATTTTTAACAACAAAATAAATAATTGTAGTTAAATATGGTATACCACTGTAGAGAGTGAACCTTTAGCTACAAAATTTATACAGGAAATTTTTATCTACGTCGCTTTGTTTAACCGGTCTAGAGCAAAAACGACAACGGTGCAAAATTGAAATCTCAAAAATGCCGGGGTTGAACCGCCACCCCCCGGGGTTTATCCGTTACACTGCATTTTCAATACATATACGTACATCTAATCCTGAAAAATGATAGGATACATTTTAATAATTGTTTTTTAAGAAAAAAATATAAAAATTTATTAAAAATTTTAATGCAAAACATTATTAAAAAATTATTGTTTTACCTATTGCATAAAACAATTTAGGCTCGTGAATACAGAGGTTAACCAAATCGTAAACTCCCCAACGGCACGTCACATTGTCAACGCGGGCAACCACGGGGAACACGCGTGACGGCGTTCCGGTGCCATAGGATCAGCGCGGACCCTCGAGCAACCTAACCAAGCCGCGTTTCTCGCGGGTGAGCAATAAATAACGACAGGGGGGTTAGAAAAGCTCGCGGTGGAGCGCGACCATTTTACCGACTCGACGGCGTCCTCGCGCCGATTCCTCGACGCGCCGACGACGACGACGACGGCCACGACCACCACGACGACGACGACGACGACGACGACGATGACCACCACCGACACCACCACCACTACAACGGCGGCGACAATGACGCCGAGACGATGCGGCGAACGCTGGACTATGCGGTCGCACGCGCGACTGTCACTGACACAACGACCAACAACGACGATCTACCGCGAGCGCGGCATGTCAACTCTCGCGCGGAAATCGCGGGATCTCAGAGCCGTGCCGTGTCTCGCCGTACCTCGCCGACGTGCCGTGAGCGCGAGCAATCTCGAAAACAACGGTCCGCCATCTTTTTGGTTGGCCAAAACACCCGTTTTGCGACAATACGTGCGTACCATTTCCCTCCTACACAAACTGACACTGACGCACGTGCAAGGGAAGACAGAATCACGCCGCTCGAGGGAAACCTAACCTGAAATCGCCGTGAGCTGAAATCGTGCGCCCGGCGCGCCACAGTGACGAGACTAGCGGACCAGCCCCAGGTGCTTACTAGCGGATAAGCCCCAAACATAAGTTTCAGGTTTGATCGCCCACGAAATATTAGACATTAACGACAATGAAAAAACTACACTGGATTCGTGTTCAGCATGCATTACTCTTTATAATCACGTACCTCGAGATTTGGAGAGCAAATATTATTGCAGATATTACAACGCGCAGAATATTTCCACGCGCAGAAAATTTCACTTTCACCTTCCGAAAACACGTTTGCCCTCGTAAAAATCATAACACGGCAGGTAACCTGCCGAAACTCCGTTGGTCACATGGGTACCATAAGCAGCGTTTACAATGTTAATAGCGAGTTCGCACAATATACAGGTTCCGAGATATTTGATTTGGCGGATTTACCCCGTTAGCGGTCTAGCCCCGCTCTCCCCTATTATACACAATTTTACTACTATTAATTATAAACATATACATACATATACTAGGTGCGCAACTAAGTTTCCGGGTTTTTTTGATCAATAAAAAATGGAAAATTTCAAGAGAAATACAAAAAATGGTTTATTCAAAGTATCGTCCCTCGCTAGCTATACATTTTCGCCATCTCTCTGGCAATACATGAATACCGCGACAATAAAACGACGCGTCTTTGGACCGAAACCATTCATCCAACCAATTTTGCACTTCTTCGAAATTGGTCAAGTGTAGCCCAGCCAAGCCATGCGCCATCGACCGGAACAAGTGATAATCGGAAGGCGCCAGGTCTGGCGAATACGGCGGGTGCGGTAGCAGATCCCATTTCAGCGTTTTGATGGTGTCCTGGACGATGGAACTGCGATGGCACGGAGCGTTGTCGTGCTGCAATATCACTCGTTCGTGTCTCGTGTCCCATTCTGGCCGTTTTTCGAGCAATGTATGGTTTAAATTGATCAGTTGTTGTCGGTAGCGATGCCCATTGACAGTTTCGCCCGGTTTCAGCAGCTCATAGTACACGATTCCTTTCTGGTCCCACCAAAGCGCTCCTTGTCCTCAGTGTCGAAATCGCCACTTCTGAAGCGTTTAAACCAATCTTCACAGGTAGTTTTCGATGGTGCATGTTCGCCGTAGGCCTCCTCAAGCAAACGACGTGCTTCAGCTGCATTTTTTTTCAAGTTAAAGCAGAAAAGCAAAGCTTCCCGCAAATGCTGTTTATTTGGCACAAAACTCGACATCTCCGTTGTTAGAAAAAATATTTTTGCGTTGCGATATGTGTTTATATAACGACTGGTTATTGTTAACAGATGTCCAAGCTATAACTTCAGACAACTTCAGACATGTAAGTCGAGTACATGTGTTATTGGTGCCATCTATGTGTGAAACCCGGAAACTTAGTTGCGCACCTAGTATATATAATTCTGTGCAATACATACCAATCAGTATTTTGCCGAATTTGGTTTTCTATCCTTTCTAACAACATCATAAAACTATTTTTTGATATTCTAAATCTGTTTTTAAAGTCAACTTCGTCTAATACTTCTATATAATTTATACGTGGTTTAATTTTACGTGGCCTTCGATAGTATGTTTGTAAATTGTCATCAGCAAATTCGTCGAAAAATATAAAATTTAAAATGTCATTCATTGTATTTAACTTTAACTTTTTCCGATGTGTATTAGCTGATAACCCACTGAACTGAAATCTGAGGTTAAGTATCATGAGGTAAGTATGATAAGTTGGCCGCCCTGTTAACTTTAACCGACGGTTAGTCTAACCGACGTTGGTGAAATTGGCCCTAAGCAATGAATAGCAATTTCTAATTAACTTTATTGATTCTGGGGAATTTTAACAAGTAATTGTCCAAAAGTTTATAGTGTAATTTATGAAAATGGGGCTTAAGCTTGAGGAGGTGACCTAAGGCGGCCATTAGCTGCTTTACAAACGCGTACGTTATGTGTCAGCTGCTTGGTGTTGTGACAGTTTGATTAAAGGGTGATATTATATTTATTATATTGTTTTCAGGTGCTGCGCAACAAAGGCGGTGGAAAAGAAAAAATTTTATGTGGCGGAAATTCACCGGTGCATGTACCGTAAGACGTGACACCATACGTGCGGAGAGGGCCACGGAGGAGGACACGCACGAGGCGGAGCTCGAACTCCTCAGGGGCGAGATGACAATCCTACGAGCTGATAATAAGCGCCTGACTGAGCGCTTACTTAGGTGCGAAGAGGCGTTCCGCAGTCATGGGACGGCTCTTCCTGGTGAAGATGACGGGATAAATGTCCCGTCTTTGCCACCGAGACCGGTCATGAGGAAGAGGAAGCGGATAAAATATAGCAACCGCGATAGCTCCGATACAGGTGAGGAGAACGAGGAGTCCACCAGGGCGGCGGTGATGGAGGAAATTGCCGAGACGGGCATGCCGCCCGCAGTCCGCCCTTCCATCAAAGGACGAAGGTCATAGAAGAAGCAATCCCTGGTAGAAGCGGAGGTGCTGATAACCAGGAGGTTCCTCTGGGTCCTCTGGGTCCTCTGGGAGAACCGGTCCTTCGTTTCGGCGGCGGGGGGTTCGTCCGAACAGCGGAGCCTCGGGATCTGGAGGGAAGGCTCTTAGAAAAGATGACCGCACAGATAACGGGACTCTTCGCGAGTCTGGAGCGCAGGCTGCAGCAAAACGGCGTAGTCCTGGCACCGGTCACAATAGCGACAGCTGCGAGACCCCCTGCCCCTACCACAAAAGGTAGAGGTAAAACCGAGAGAAAGGGAAAGGCACAGGTAGCGGTGCCTGTGCCCACACCCGGGAAAACGCAAGGAGAGACACCAAAGCCTGCTGTGCCGAAGCCAGCCGCTAATACCAGCGGAAATGGCGGCCAGCAGAAACAAAACCTTCCTCTTCCCACCCCGGCGACGACAGACGCCCAAGCGAGTTGGGCCGACGTCACTCGCAGGAGAGGAAATAAGGGGAAGACGCAGGGACAACCTAAGACCCCGCAACGAGGTCAGAGGGACCCGAAGGTGGCCGCCAAAGCCTCTGCCTCAAAACCGAAGGGCAAGGAGGCAGCCAAAGTCATCCCTCCGGGCAAAAGTAAGAGGAGAGAACCCCGTACCGCGGCAGTCACGATGACATGCCCGGAGGGGGAATATGCGACGATCCTGGCGGAGGCGAGGAGCAAAGTCCAACTCGCCGAGCTGGGGATAACCGGGGGACTCCGAGCCAAGAGGACCGCCACAGGAGCCCTCTCCCTGGAAATCCCCGGTAAGGATAGATATGCCCACGCGGACAATCTCGCCCGTAAGCTGGGCGAACTGTTTGCGGGACGCGAGGACGTGCGGGTCGCCAGACCGATCATGACGGCGGAGATTCGGGTGAGCGAACTCGACGACTCGATCTCCGTCGAGGAGCTGGCGAAGGCGATCGCGGAAGTGGGGAAGTGCCTCCTCTCCCACGTGCAAGTGGGACAAATGAGGAGAGCGTCCAATGGCTTGCGGTCGGCGTGGGTAAAATGCCCCGTTGCCGCTGCCAACACTATCGCTGCGAAAGGCCGTCTGCTGGTGGGGTGGCTTAGCGCGAAGGCGCAATTGCTGGAGCAACGCCCCCTCCAATGTTATAGATGCTTGGAGGGGGGCCACGTGAGGGCCACCTGCACCAGCGAGGTGGATAGAAGCGGCCGGTGTTACCGGTGCGGTGAGCCCGGATACAGGGCGCAAAATTGTAGCGCGGTACCCAAGTGTCCCGTGTGCGCCGATAAGGGACTCCCAGCCGGTCACAGAGCGGGCAGCAAGGCCTGCAAACCGGCGCACCGAAAGGGGGCCCCCGCTAAAGCTGCGACAGCGAGGATGAATAGGTCCGGCAAAGACGGCCAGGGAGCCGCAAAAGAGGCCAAAACATCCGCCCCCGCCGAGGCCAAAAGAAGCCCGACGCTGATCGCCGGGAGGCGGCTACCCACTATCGTATCGTCGGAGAATGTTAACATTCAGATGACGGTACGGAAGAGAGCAAAAACGTCTAAGTCCAGGGAGGAAGAGGCAAATCCCCAGGGATGGGGGGAGGATCAAGGCTTGCAAGGAGCAGAGGCGGAAGACAAGGCACCCAACCAAAACCCAGGGGTGATGGAAGTGGACGGAGGAGGTCCCACAGCCAACAAATGGCTAGCGGAACAAAACTGCTGCAAGGGAATCTCAACCACGCTCGATCGGCGCAGGACTTGTTCGTGCACACGATGGCCGAGCGTGGTTGTGGTTTAGGGGTGGTGGCCGAACCATATCGCGTGCCGCCCAACCATCCCAATTGGGCGGCGGACGCGCGGGATTCGGTTGCCATCTATTGTATTCCGTCGCCGCGAGCCCCCCCTATCACTCGTAGTGAGGCGAGGAACGGCTTCGTGGCGACACGCTGGGGGCCCATCTCGGTGATCGGTGTCTATATACCGCCGAGTATCGACCTGGCCCAATTCAAGGAGTTCCTTGGGGCCCTGGGGGACTGCGTCAGGAGACACTTCCCGGGGCCTACCATCGTGGCGGGGGACTTCAACGCTAAGTCGGCGTTGTGGGAATCCCCCGTCACGAACAGGAGGGGCCGGGTCCTGGAAGCGTAGGCGGCGGAGCTGGGCCTGTGCGTCCTAAACACGGGCTCGGCGTACACGTGCGTGCGTAGGCAGGGGGGCTCGGTGATATACATCACCTGGGCGAACCCCCTCGCCGCTCGACTCACGCACGGCTGGAGGGTGGCCGGGGAATTGGAGACCCTATCCGATCATCTCCTGATCGAGATGGGAATCTCGGTCGTCCCTCCAGCGGTACTGGCCCGTTGCCGCGAGGCGGAGGCCAAGTCACCGAGATGGGCGGCAAGAAAACTCGACGGAGATCGTTTCATGGCGGCTCTGATCGTGTCGGGATAGTGCGCCAATGCCCCTGAGGAGGGGCGCAGCGTAGAGGCACAACTGGGCGAAACCCGGGGCAGGATGAGAAACGCGTGCGATGTCGCGATGCCCCGGGTGAAGTACAGTACCAAGCCCGCCGCATATTGGTGGACGGAGGAGATCGCGGAATTGAGGCACTCCTCCGTCCGGGCGCGGCGTGTCTGGACACGTGCTCGAACAGGACGCGGTGACGTCCCGGAGAAGGAGGCCGGCGAGAGCTACCGAGCTGCCCGGTCAGCTTTTGCCAAGGCCATACGGGCGGCCAAGGAAAGGTCGTGGAAAGGGGCTTCTCCAAACATTGCAGGAGAACCCGTGGGGACGTCCGTATAAACTGGTAATGAATAAACTCAAACCACGGACGTCCCCAACTACAAAGGCAATGGACCCTCGGTTCCTCGAAGAGGTGATTGATAACCTCTTCCCCGCTGGGGAAGAGGGATGGGAGAGGGAATTCCGAGTGGAACGGAACGAGGAAGAGTGGAATGAGGAGCTAAGGGTCACGCCGGAGGAGCTCCAAAGGGCCGTCAAGAGGATGAAAAAGGGAAAAGCTCCCGGTCTTGACGGCATCCCCGGCCGTGCCTGGGCCTTGGTCGCCGGGGAACTGTCCGGTCAGTTAACAGGTCTGTTTTCGGATTGCCTGAGGACCGGACGGTTCCCAAGCGAATGGAAGGAAGCAAAATTGGTCCTCCTCCCGAAGGAGGGCAAGCCTGCGGACTCACCCTCCGCATATAGGCCGATATGCTTGCTGGGGAAGGATAGCAAGATGTTCGAGCGAATTATCGCCGAGCGCCTCCTCCAGCACCTGTCCCGGGATGGTCCGAACTTATTTACGGACCAGTATGGCTTTCGCGCGGGCATGTCCACTATTGATGCGATCAATTGCATCAAGTTCCGCGTGGAGGCCATCTGGAGGGAGGGCGGGCTGTTGTTGGGCACGTCATTTGACATTAACAACGCATTCAACAGCCTGCCCTGGCCCGTAATAGGGAGGGCGTTAATATATCATAACGTCCCTCCCTATCTCATACGGGTCATACTGGACTATTTCCGGGATAGGAAGCTGGCCTATATGGACCAGAACGGGATCTGGAGGGTGAGATTGATTCCTCGGGTGAGGAATGCCACAGGGCTCGGTACTGGGCCCGTTGCTGTGGCGCCTCGGGTACGACGCAGCTTTGCGGCTTGCCCTTCCCCCCGGCTCCTGGGTCACCGGTTACGCCGATGACACGTTCCTGGGAGTCGAGGGAAAAACATGGGAGGAGGCCAGACGGCTGACAAATGTCGCGGTGGCCTGCGTGGTCAGAGCCATCAAGGGCCTTGGGTTAAGGGTGGCTCCCTAAAAAACCCAGACGGCGTACTTTTATAATCGCCGCCTGGCGGGGAAGTCACCCGAGGGGAGGTTCTTGATGGTGGATGGAGTCCGCGTCCCAATAGGGACCGAGGTGGAACTGCTCGGTTTATGGTCGGACGGCTCGGTTTAGGGTTGGAATTTCGGCGAGCTCATCGCTCGCACGGATCCGAGGGCGAAGGTTGCGGCAAACAGCCTGGGTCGGCTTATGTCCAACCTTAGGGGAGTCGGCAGCAGTGCTCGCCGGCTCTACGCCGGGGTGGTGCATTCGATAGCTCTATACGGGGCCCCGATATGGGCCCCGAAAATGATGGCCACCGAGAGCCTCAAGGCGCAACTGCGCAGGGTGCAGAGGCTGGTGGCCATCCGAGTGGCCTGTTGCTATCGCACCACCTCGCACGCGGCTGCCTCGACCCTGGCCGGGCTGCCTCCAATGGAGCTCATCGCCGACAAACACGCGTATGTGTTTTGGCGTACGCGGGAGGTCTAGGGGCTAGGCGTGGAGATCACGGCCAGGGTCCGTACAGCAATACGCCAGGAGGCCGCGACGGCCCTCCTTACCAAATGGAAGGAATACCTGAGCAACCCGGCTCTGCCGGGTGGGAAGATCGTCAGTGCCGTTCAACCAGTTTTGGAAGAGTGGGCAAACAGAAGAGGACGCGGACTCACGTTCCTCATGTCGCAGATGTTCACCGGGCACGGTTGCTTCGGTGAGTACCTGTGGCGGATAAGAAAGGAACAGACCACGCAGTGCCACCATTGCGTAGAGGAGGTGGACTCGGCGCAGCACACGCTGGCACATTGTCCGGCGTGGGCGGAAGAGCGCCGAGTCCTACGCGCCAGCATTGGAGGGAATCTCTCCCTCCCGGCCATAGTGGCAGCGATGGTCGGGGGGGAAGACAAGTGGCGGGCCATGATGACGTTTTGCGGAACGGTCATGGCCACCAAGGTATAGGCGGAGAGGATCCGACGCGGAGAACAACCCGCGCAGGATCCAGTAGACATGGACGGGGACGGGGGAGTCTTTCGGCGACCGCAAGGGTTGCCACCTCGCCGAAGATGGAGACTCCCCGTACGTGCCCGCCCCCCACCCATAGTGGATCCCACTGGGTGGGATAGAGGGGAAAAAAGGGAGGGGAAGGAAATAGGAGATCTCTCCATCCCCCCTCCCTTCCTACTATCTTCAGGTTGTAGATCGGACACGAGAGGAATGGGCCCGACCGCCGTGAGGGGGAGTTCGCCTGCTCCCTCATGTGCAACGGTTAGGATCGGACCCGGGTACAAATGTGGGGCCCGGGCGGGGACTCCCGGGTTCAGCCCCCACCCCCTCACAGATACACGAGAGGGCACGGCGGAGGGAGGTAGCGGCCACCTCCGCCGAACTACAGGAGAACCTTCCCAACTGGGAAGTAACAGGAAGGTACGCCACAAAAGGCGTAAGGCGGCGGGCATCCCGGAAGTAATGACTAGCTCTTTCCCGGGGTGCCCGCGAAACGCCAGAGTAGGCCGCTCGCTGGGGTTTAGTGGGTAGGCTGCGTGCGCCGCATACCTGCGACGCGCGTACAATCCCACACTCCCCTTGTCTTCTCCCCGGAGACAAGGGGGTCTTCCCTTTCGGGGGCTACTGGTGTATACCAGGCTCTATACGGGCCTGGGACCCCAGTAGTCGAAGATTTCCTCAGCGTGAACAAAAAAAATGGGTCTTGTTTCCCCCCCAGGGGTCGGGGGAGGCCACCGGGGGCCCTTAGGGGCCCTTAGGAGACTTCCCCGATATGGGTACTTGCGCACCCGGGGTCCCGAGCACATCAGCACCGTAATCTCTGTCAGTCTTCGGGCTGGCGGAGACCGGGGAGTCCCTTCGGGGACGCGCGAGGTAGGCGACCTCTATAATAAGTTTGCCCGGTCGAGTGGGACCGTAAGGGACGAGTCTAGGCTCTGTGACCCGGCCGCTCTATGGGAAGGAAAACCCAGACAGTAAACCGGGGGTCCGGGAGCCCTGCTTAGAGGATCGACCCAGGCTCCCCAGCCTGGGTGACTTCGGTCTTCTTCTCCTGGTAGGGGTTGGCGACCCCGACTTCAAGCGCCTGGTCGGCCGGGATCATTAGAGGGGAGTACACTCCTCTCACCGGTCTTGTGTGGGACGGGTGGTCCTTGGTCTTCACCCATTGCACGCCGGTGCTCCGGCAGGGTGGGGGCTTGGGGGTGCCTGTTCCCATAAACCGTAAGCCGTTGTGGCCTAAGAGCTACTGCGGAGCGGGGAACCCTTTTAGGGGCTTGGGAGGTAGACGGCCTCTTTAAAAATCGCCCGGTTGGACGAAACCGTGAGGGACAATCATCGCTCTGTTACCAGCCGTCCTATGGGAAGGCTACCCAGAACCGGGGGTTCGATCATCCTGCTTAGAGGACCGACTAGTTAGACTGGCGTCGGCTACTCGGACTATAATAATCGATGGGGGAAGGCGACCCGGTATCAAACGCTTGATCGGCCGGGGTCGATAGGGGTGGGTGACCACTCCGCCGGCCTAGAGGACGGATACTTCGAAAGAAAAACCAACGGGTGGAGGTTCTGGATTTCTCACTCATTGCACGTCGGTATGCCGACAGAGTGGGGGCCTGGCTCAACTGTTCCTAGAGGAAAGAAGACCCCGATGGAAACTGGGGGGAGCGGCTGACCTCTTTAGGAGCCCGACTAGTTTGACGGTGTCGGCTACAAGGGCTCCAAAAGTCGATAGGGAAAGGCGACCCTGATTGTAAACGCCCGGTCGGCCTTGGACCGAAAAAGGTGCTCGCGCTCCTGACTGGCTAGCCGAGGGAGTGGCTACGCACCTCACCGGCCTAGAGGTTGGTCACCTCGAGAAAGGTCCGACTCGAAGGTGGTTACTTCGTTAAAAAATTAACCGCGGTCGGTCGGGACCGGGAGAGGTGGTGTGGGCGGATCGTTCCTGGTGAGACCTAGGGCAACCGCCTGGAGGACCGGAGGCGTGATTGCACCGGTGGATGCGATCGCTAATTCCGCTTCACCGACATAGAGGATGGACACCTCGAGAAAAAACCAAGGAGGGAGAGGAATGGATACCTCATTTCCGACGAAATTAAGAACCACGGTTGGTTGGAACCGAGAGAGGTGGTACGGTGGTCTACATACCGCCGGGCGGGATGCTCGGTTTGCGGACATTCACGTGCTGGCGGATGGGATCACTTTTTGCACTTCACCAACCTAGAGGGACGGGCACCTCGATGAAAACGGTCGCGGTTGGTCGGAACCGAGAAAGGCGGTGCTGGTCATGTGCCGCCGGGCGGGGCATTCCGCCGTCTATGGTGGCGCTCCCTTCTCGGCAGGGGTGGGGCGTGGCGGGCTGTGGCGCTCCCCGAGGGGGTCCATGACTGGTTGCTTCGGCGCTCCCCGAGTAGACCTCTGACTGGTTGTCACGATGCTTGTTGGTCGCCTTGCCTCGGGCGCCGTGGGGGCTGGGCGCGCCTGGGGGGTGGCGCTCTCGTTCTGGTGGCTGTGGTTAGTTACCAGCCTTGCCGACCTAGAGGCACGGGCACCTCAATAAAAATGGCAGCGGGGGCCGGAACCGAAAGGGGGACATGGGGCAGCTGTGTGCCGCCGGACGGGGCGCCTGGCTGAGCGTGGCGTCGGACGCGCGAAGCCTTTGGGCGCCCACGTGCTGGCGGGCGTAACTGGACTCCCCCCACCGGCCTAGAGGAAGGACACCTCGATAAAAAAGCCAGGAGGGTGAGGAATGGATACTTCTTGAAAAAACCACGGTAGGTCGGGACCGAGAGGGGCGGGATGTGGTTGCCGTACGCGCGTACGCCGCTTATCCCGCTTCCCGCCCCACCGACATAGAGGTGGGACCCCTCGATAAAAAAGCCAAGGAGGGAGGGGAGACGAGTGGGCGGTGCAGTTATGGTCGAGGTCCACGGCCTGGTTGTAAAACTCCGTCTGCGTGTTGGGCCCTTGGCTCCCCCAAGGGGGTATTGAACGGACTTGACTCGCGTTGGGGGGGACGGGTTGTTCGGGTTGGGAGCGTGGGGGCTGTTCCCCGTCGTCGTCTTGATTCGGTTGGCGACAGTCAAGGGTGACCTGTAATTGGGGGCTGGCTGGGCCGCGTCGGGGTGGCGGGGGGTTCGGGCCTCGGTTTCGTTCCGTTCCCGATGCCCGTCGGGCCACTCGGACCAATGATAAAAGGGGCGGGGGTCCCATTACCTGCCTCTCCCTTCGTGCGCGGGGATCAATTGTCCGGTGGGGAGGAATGGGGGGGCGTTTGGGGTCCGGCCTGTGGGGCTGGCCCCTACTCGCCCGCCAGACCGGCTTGTGCCGGCACTTTATTTTGGGGCTTGGGTTCGGGATTTTGGTCCCGGTTCTGGGCCTCCGTTTTTCTTTTTTCGGAGGGGATGGGGTTGTTGTTTTTCCCCTCACGTTTTTTCTTAGGTCGCGACTCGTTTACGCAGGGGGGTGGACAGCCGGATGGAGGTGTGACTGGTTGCTGCGGCGTTTTTGGACGGACTTCAGGACTGGTTGCCGGAGCGCTCCCCGATTGACTCCACGACTGGTTGCTTTGGCGCTCGCCACCTGAAGTTAGTGACTGGTTGCCTTGACGCTCCCCGAATGGGGTCCTTGACCGATTGCCGCGGCGCTCCCTGACCACCTCTGGTTGTTACGCCCCCTAAGGAGGGTTTGCTTGCGGATGAGGGTGACGGCACTCATCCGTTTGTAGTAAATAGGAAACAGGGATCGCCCTGT
Source organism: Temnothorax nylanderi (assembly GCF_030848795.1). Lineage (NCBI taxonomy): Eukaryota > Metazoa > Arthropoda > Insecta > Hymenoptera > Formicidae > Temnothorax > Temnothorax nylanderi. The sequence continues at coordinate 185,275 of NW_027249390.1, read as the reverse complement.
AAGGCGAGATGCGGGGGGGTCCATGGATGTGATCATTGCGTTTACCCGGGATCCCTCAGCATAGTACAGTGTTAGGGTCGTTCATGGGTGTTTTAGTCGGTAGGCTGCGTGCGTAGGACCGTTGGCGGTATGCGCGCGTGAAATTCGACACTTCCCCGTCCCATCCGGGGGCGGGCGGGTCTTCCCTCCGTAAGGGGGGCTACTGGTGCAAACTCCGGAGAGTGCTCCCCGATAAGATGTGCCATGACTGGTTGCCCACGGGCGCTCCCTGATTGGACTCCTTGACTAGTTGCCGCTACGCTTCCATATGATGGCGCTCCACTGAGTGGATCCATGACCGGTTGCCTTAGGGCGCTCCCCGACTGGATCCATGACTGGTTGCCATCGCGGCTTTGTGAGGATTCCAGTAGTGGAAGATTTTACCCATGTTAAAAAAAAGAAAAAAAGGGTTCCGTTTGCCTACAAAACGATTGGCTACAGCTTCGTTTGCACACACCCATTGCACACAATCCCGATAGCACACATTTCAATTTGTCCACAGAGCGATTGCCTACAGGCATTATTGCGCACACGTCGCTTTGTCTACACGATCATATTGCACACAGCGCATTGCACACGACCGTATTGCACACACGACCGTGTTGCACACACGACCCCTATCAAGTTAGCCCCCCCACCATCGCAAAAAAATCCGGACCTATTAAAAAATTTAGTGCTAATTATGTGCTAATTTGTTGCTCTAGTCCGGATTTTGTTGCTCAAACCGTTTAGCAGGAAATCGCGATCAAAATGGGTGGGTCCAGCTTGTCGTCAAGCTAGCCCCCCCATAATAAAAAACCTATATAGAGTGCTCAAATCCAAAAAACTAATACACCAGAATTTGTTGCTTTTTTGTTGCTCCAAGATAACGTGAAAACATTTTTGAAATATAACGTTTTTTTAGAAAATACGTATATCCGAATACTTAACAGTCAGCACTATATTGACTACATCTTAAACAACGTTATATTTCCAAAATGTTTTCACGCTATCTTAAAGCAACAAAATAGCAACAAATTCTGGTATAAACGTTTTTTCGATTTGAGAGCACTATATATTTTTTTTCGCATGGGGGGGGCCAGCTTTACACAAGTTCTAGCCCCACCACATACTAAAAAACACATATAGAGTGCTCAAATCCAAAAAACAAATACACCAGAATTTGTTGCTTTTTTGTTGCTTTAAGATAACGTAAACAAATTTTCGAAATATAAGGTTCTGTAAACAATGCCACTAATAAATATTGCATCTTCGACCGTTATCTACGACTTAGATGGCTCAAAACTAAGTAAAAGAATTTGTTGCTCGGGTCTTTTTGTTATTTAAATATTCTGTGGACCGTGCCCTACCAGAATATGCAACGTATGATTTTGTTGCTCGCCCCTAACTGCAAATAAACAAATTATTTATCTCCGCGTCGACCGTTACCTACGACTTCGATGGCTAAAAATTAAGTAAAAGAATTTGTTGCTCGGGTCTTTTTGTTATTTAAATATTCTGTGGACCGTGCCCTACCAGAATATGCAACGTATGATTTTGTTGCTCGCCCCTAACTGCAAATAAACAAACAATTTATCTCCGCGTCGACCGTTACCTACGACTTCGATGGCTAAAAATTAAGTAAAAGAATTTGTTGCTCGGGTTTTTTGTTATTTAAATATTATGTGGACCGTGCCCTACCAGAATATGCAACATATGATTTTGTTGCTCGCCCCTAATTGCACATAAACAAATTATTTATCTCCGCGTCGACCGTTATCCACGACTTCGATGGGTAAAAACTAACTAAAAGAATTTGTTGCTCGGCTCTTTTTGGTCTTAAAATATTCTGTGGACCGTGCTCTACCAGAATATGCAACGTATGATTTTGTTGCTCGCCCCTAACTGCAAATAAACAAATTATTTATCTCCGCGTCGACCGTTACCTACGACTTCGATGGCTAAAAATTAAGTAAAAGAATTTGTTGCTCAGGTCTTTTTGTTATTTAAATATTCTGTGGACCGTGCCCTACCAGAATATGCAACGTATGATTTTGTTGCTCGCCCCTAACTGCACATAAACAAATAATTTATCTCCGCGTCGACCGTTACCTACGACTTCGATGGCTAAAAATTAAATAAAAGAATTTGTTGCTCGGGTCTTTTTGTTATTTAAATATTATGTGGACCGTGCCCTACCAGAATATGCAACATATGATTTTGTTGCTCGCCCCTAATTGCACATAAACAAATTATTTATCTCCGCGTCAACCGTTATCCACGACTTCGATGGTTAAAAACTAACTAAAAGAATTTGTTGCTCGGCTCTTTTTGGTCTTAAAATATTCTGTGGACCGTGCCCTACCAGAATATGCAATATATGATTTTGTTGCTCGCCCCTAACTGCAATAAACAAATTATTTATCTCCGCGTCGACCGTTATCCCGACTTCGATGGCTAAAAATTAAGTAAAAGAATTTGTTGCTCGGGTTTTTTTTGTTATTTAAATATTCTGTGGACCGTGCCCTACCAGAATATGCAACATATGATTTTGTTGCTCGCCCCTAATTGCACATAAACAAATTATTTATCTCCGCGTCGACCGTTATCCACGACTTCGATGGTTAAAAACTAACTAAAAGAATTTGTTGCTCGGCTCTTTTTGGTCTTAAAATATTCTGTGGACCGTGCCCTACCAGAATATGCAACGTATGATTTTGTTGCTCGCCTCTAACTGCAAATAAACAAATTATTTATCTCCGCGTCGACCGTTACCTACGACTTCGATGGCTAAAAATTAAGTAAAAAATTTGTTGCTCGGGTCTCTTTGTTATTTAAATATTCTGTGGACCGTGCCCTACCAGAATATGCAATATATGATTTTGTTGCTCGCCCCTAACTGCAATAAACAAATTATTTATCTCCGCGTCGACCGTTATCCCGACTTCGATGGCTAAAAATTAAGTAAAAGAATTTGTTGCTCGGGTTTTTTTGTTATTTAAATATTCTGTGGACCGTGCCGTACCAGAATATGCAATATATGATTTTGATGCTCGCCCCTAACTGCAATAAACAAATTATTTATCTCCGCGTCGACCGTTACCTACGACTTCGATGACTAAAAATTAAGTAAAAAATTTGTTGCTCGGGTCTCTTTGTTATTTAAATATTCTGTGGACCGTGCCCTACCAGAATATGCAATATATGATTTTGTTGCTCGCCCCTAACTGCAATAAACAAATTATTTATCTCCGCGTCGACCGTTATCCCGACTTCGATGGCTAAAAATTAAGTAAAAGAATTTGTTGCTCGGGTTTTTTTGTTATTTAAATATTCTGTGGACCGTGCCGTACCAGAATATGCAATATATGATTTTGATGCTCGCCCCTAACTGCAATAAACAAATTATTTATCTCCGCGTCGACCGTTACCTACGACTTCGATGGCTAAAAATTAAGTAAAAGAATTTGTTGCTCGGGTCTTTTTGTTATTTAAATATTCTGTGGAACGTGCCCTACCAGAATATGCAACGTATGATTTTGTTGCTCGCCCCTAACTGCAAATAAACAAATTATTTATCTCCGCGTCGACCGTTACCTACGACTTCGATGGCTAAAAATTAAGTAAAAGAATTTGTTGCTCGGGTCTTTTTGTTATTTAAATATTCTGTGGACCGTGCCCTACCAGAATATGCAATATATGATTTTGTTGCTCGCCCCTAACTGCAATAAACAAATTATTTATCTCCGCGTCGACCGTTATCTACGACTTCGGTGGCTAAAAATTAAGTAAAAGAATTTGTTGCTCGGGTCTTTTTGTTATTTAAATATTCTGTGGACCGTGCCCTACCAGAATATGCAACGTATGATTTTGTTGCTCGCCCCTAACTGCAAATAAACAAACAATTTATCTCCGCGTCGACCGTTACCTACGACTTCGATGGCTAAAAATTAAGTAAAAGAATTTGTTGCTCGGGTTTTTTGTTATTTAAATATTGTGTGGACCGTGCCCTACCAGAATATGCAACGTATGATTTTGTTGCTCGCCCCTAACTGCAAATAAACAATTTATTTATCTCCGCGTCGACCGTTATCTACGACTTCGATGGCTAAAAGTTCGGTTAAATAATTAATTTTTTTATCGCGTATGTATGATTGATTCAATTATCTTGATTTATCTATGGTTTTTTTATTCGATTAAGGGCGCGGACATATAGGAACGACTTTCTTCGCGCGGTGTCTCTCTTTCTCTCTCTCTCGAGAAACAGTCGCCGCCTGAAAGAAAGAGTAGAGAGAGAGAGACGCCGCGTGAGTCTGGTGCCGCGCTCTTGTTGTTTTCCGCGACTTTTTTATTGTCGGGAAACTTCAAAAGGACATGTTTGCGTTGCCGTCCTATGATTCTTCCACTACTAATACATTCGCTACTAATGCATACGTGATTGTCGATGAATTCTGATTTCGTCATTCGCTTTTGATCACCGGTGAGAGCAGCATAGCTTTTCGCGTTAGTAGCAGCATAGCTTTTCTCATATCGTATCGAAAGCTGTTTGAAGGCGCAGTTCGTATTATACGCTTTATACGCGATTACGCGTGTGTGGTGCGTGTATCGCGAATGTTGTGCGCTTTTATATTATTTTTTTTATCTTACGGTTGTACGTGATACGTAATACTTTTTGTTAATACCTTTCGGTTTTAATATTTGTTGTAATGGCTACTCGTGGTCGTGGACGACCTAGAAGTATTGATAAGGATATCATAATTGATACATTAATAAAGTATAAAGATCAAATAGTTCAAGACGATGGAAAAATTATTTCAAAACTTAACGACATTTGGATAACAATAGCAAGAGATTTAGAAAATGTTATTACACCGATATCTTTATACACACTAGTTACTTGCAACAGATATAAAATAAGAGAGAAATTATGTAATCGGCCACCTGTCTCTCCTTCTCAGCAAGAACATGATATGCAAGTTAGATTTTCAAACGTATCAAGTGCCTTTCAGACATCAATTGACGAATCAACATTGAACGAATCAGAAGGGCTTTACAATGATAAGGATGACGTGCTGAGATTTACAGTAACAATGCCAAAAGAAGATTTTACATCGATGATCATGACCAAAACATACAGGCAAAACGAAAAAGGCCGACCTCCTACACGAGAATACACAATATTGCAACCCGGAACATGGCAACAGGTATTTAGTGAAAAAATTTGGGAATGTGCCAAATTATCTTGCGGATTCCATTTTAAACAAAATAAATTAGAACGCAATGGAGAATCAGGATACGCATATGGCACGTGCAAATGTGGATCGATAATAAAATGCGTTATAGATAATAAAGAAGAAATAATAACTAAAATAAAATGCAAATTTATTAAAGGAGAAGGAAATCGTTGCGGGAAACGTTATTTGAGAAATCCTGTTAGAGAAGCTGTTGTGGAAAAATTAAAAAGGACCACTGTTATGAAATATAGAACAGAAATGGCCGAAAAATTAATGCAAAGTGATGACAGTATTAAGCCTCCGCATTTATTTAGTTCAAATGTCCTGCGAACCGCTAAATATGAAGTTAAGCAAAAGAATTATTTCCATAAAGATCCTATAAGAGCACTAGGAATTATGCAATTGGGGCCATTAAGAAATGTTATCCATAATATTGGATTAAATCCATTCTTTGTTTATTACTGGTCGAATTATCAATTAGATGTGTACAGGACGTACACAACGGATGAAACATCTTCCGTGTATATTGATGCAACTGGAAGCATTATAAAAAAAATAAAAAGGTCTGATCAATCGAAAACAGGACCTATCTTTTTATATAATTGTGTTGTCAATTCAGAAAGAAGTGGTCTTTTTCCAGTAGCACAAATGATATCAGAGAAACATAATACAAACATCATTCAATATTGGTTAACGGAATGGATACGATCCGGCGTGCCACAACCACGTGAAGTTGTGTGTGATTTCTCACGTGCACTGTTAACAGCAGCCGTGCGAAGTTTTACTAATTACTCTACGCTGGACGAATACGCGGACGCGTGCAAAAAAAACATTTTACCTGCTTGCTACATACGCATTAATGTAGCACATTTTATTTAAAAATATGCTAACTTTTTGAAAAATTTACGCCCGCGTATAAAACAATTTTATTTATGTATGATAGGACAGCTGATTCTATGCCGGGATGTTGAAACAGTAGAAGAAATATTAAAAGGAATTTTAATTATTGCGCGGAGTGAAACAGAAGGTGTGACGGAAGATAATAATAAAACGATATGCGAGGAATATAAAATAAGAATGAAGAATCTTTTTGCAAAAGAATCTTTGGACGAAACAGTTACGGAAAACGTACAAGATTATAACGAAAAAGAAAATGAAGACGGAAACAGTTTTAATAAGTGGAGTTACTGGGCAAAAGATATAGATGAAAAAGTTAAGATTTTACTGGCTGATAATGTGGGAGACAGAGAAAATGCACATTATATGCCACAATTGGTCGATTATCTTATGAAAGATGTAAAATTGCTTCCTTTATGGTCTTGCGTGTGTCGAGATAAATTTGGATTTGGTAAAATACCAGCCAGCAGTGCTTCGGTAGAAAGTGATTTTAACATAATAAAAAATATTATGTTAAAAACAGAGAAAACGCCCATGCGTGCAGATGACTGTCACGAAACACGTTGATTTTATGAGTGGTCGTTTAAAACTAGTACGTGCGAATAGAAAAGATACTGTTTTAGAAAATGATGTACAAGAAGAAAAAGTTAATAATAATCAGAATGAAATTAATAACATCACGCAAAATAAGAATCTAGAAAAAAGATGCCCAGCTTGTGAAAATGGACACGAACCTACCGGTGGGCACACGTGTTATGTATGTAACAAATATGTACACGCTTTGGATGGATGTTTAATACCAGTTGGCGAAGAAGGATATGGACAGAAGCGGATATGTGTTAGCTGTCAAAACATGAACAACGTTGGAGATATAATTGCAAGCAAAGAAGTTGAAAATTGGCGTGGCTTGGCGGATAAGGCGCAGTCCAAAGGGAAGTATTTGCAAAAGGGCAGTATACAAAATAAATTTTTATTAGAAAGGAATCTATATAAGATACCAATTATAAGAAACGGTAACAATATATCTTTAAAACCAGTTCAGATTGGAAAAAATAAATATTTATTAGCAAATACTTGTGCATTTGATAGTATTTTACAATTATTCATTGCTGCTTATTTTGATTCGGAAAGTATTAAAAATCTAATATGCACTACAAAAAATTTAAAATTTTTTGAGTTAATTAATGAAATGGTATCTCACGGTATTAAAAAATCATCATACAGACTTCGTGCAATAATTTTAAAAGAAATATTTGAAAACAAAATATTACCAAATAATTGTATTCTTATTGGTTGTGAAGTAACAATTGGATTTTTGTGTAGAAAATTGTTTCAGATGCATCCATCATTCAAGGAGATAACCAAATGTGCAAAGGGTTGTACAGAAAGAGTAAAATTATTGCCAATAGTGCAAGTTGAAGTAACATTACTATTAGAATGCAATTTTATTGGAATAGAAAAGGATATTGTGATTGAAGGTTCGCGAGCTTGTTGTCAACCGGACTGTGATGGACTGGAAAATACTACAATTTCTGGTTACAGGTATTTGCTTATTTTTTGTGTATATTATTAGGATAAAATGTTTGAAATAACTTAACTATAAGGACGTATTTTTTGTTAAATTAAAAGTTTACTGTTACAATTATAATTTGTTTTTTAATGAAAATGTTTAAAAATTGATATATTGCAAATTTTAATGTCGAATCTCTGTTATTTACAGAAACAACTGTAACTTTTAACATTTAATTTGTATTTAAATTTATAGCCCAGTAAAATGACAAAATTTGGAGGAAATAATACTGACTGGGCTGAAACTTTGTAAACAGGCTTGTTTTAGGGTACTATTCAACATATTAAAAGTCCCCACGTGTAGACACTACGTTGCGGGCAGGAGAGGGTCCAAAAGGTCCAAAAAATCAGTTTTTCGCAAATAACTCGGAAAATATCAACTTTACGGAAATTTATGTAGATCTCAAAATTGTAGCTTACAAAATTCCGCACAATTTCGTTTTTTATTCAAGTCTGTACGACCAAATGGAGCAGAGATAGAATTTTTTTAAACACCGGTAGTTTTGCGACGCAACGAAAATCCATTTTCGCTATCTCGAAAATGGACTCTCGAATCGAGAAATGTTTTAAATAAAAGTTGTAGAGAATCTAATTACGAACAATTTCGTTTTTTATTCATTTCTGTACGGTCCAAATTCGCCGAGTTATTAATTAAAAAACAATTTTTTTTATGTTGATGTTTTGCATGTAAAAATCAGTATTAACTCTGAAAGTATAGGTTGTACACATATAGTATGTATAATGAAAGTTAAAGAGAATAAAATTTTGAACATGTTGATGTATGCATGAATTCATTTTGGTAAAGATAGCTTGAAGTTAAGAGCAAAAAACATGAAAAAATGTCATTTTTGAGTGCATTTTGGAAAATAACTTTCTGATTGGTTGGAGGCAGTAATGTTATGTATTTTTCTTAAGGATATTTTAATTATCTTTAAAATGAGACGTCGTAGACCGCAAAACTACCGCAAAACTACCGGTGTTAAAAAAAATTCTATCTCTGCTCCATTTGGTCGTACAGACTTGAATAAAAAACGAAATTGTGCGGAATTTTGTAAGTTACAATTTTGAGATCTACATAAATTTCCGTGAAGTTGATATTTTCCGAGTTATTTGCGAAAAACTGATTTTTTGGACTTTTTGGACCCTCCCCTGCCCGCAACGTAGCGTCTACACGTAGGGACTTTTAATATGTTGAATAGTACCCTAAAACAAGCCTGTTTACAAAGTTTCAGCCCAGTCAGTATTATTTCCTCCAAATCGACAAATTTCGAGTCATTTTACTGGACTATTATATTTAATTTGTATTTAAATTTATAAGTGATGAAAAAATAGTCCTATTTTACATGTACAGCTTCAAATTTTAATACTTTTTAATCTTTTTTATTGCAAAATTTCTTGCAAAATGAGAATTATAAATATATTATTTTCCACTACATTAATAAAAAATAAATTATTTATTTTAAAATAAAAAATAAATCAATATTCAAAATTTATTAATTTACAAATTTTTTTTATTTTCAGGACGGTTCATCATAACGGAGATGTATTCCAATTCTACCGATCGAGACGAGTTTAATGTTCCACTAATGGATATACCACAAAAATTTAAATTATCATTCATGAGGGAAGAATATACTCTTGCTGGAATAATCAACTTTCAACCGCCTGTGAGACATACTCGAAGCTCTCTCAATGAAGAAATTGGTCATTACACTGCTATCAGTTCATAACAAATAACATAACAAATGGATCAAATATGATGACTTAAAAGATACGGAAACGATTTTAAATAATAATTATATTGTTTGCCCACATATTGTTGTATATGTTGCATAATAGTTTTAAAAGAAATGTAAATTACTAAAATCATTAATTGTGAAGTAAGAAAATATGAATGCGTTCGCGCAATGATTATTTAAGAGCGTGAACGATTAATGAGTATAACAGGAAAATGCAACACTTATTATAAAAGTACAGAGCGGTCATTTTTGACCGTTTGTATTTTTTAAATTAATACCTTATTTCTTGTGTAAAAAATAAAATTCTAAAATTTTATGACTTTTTACGAGTCAATTCTTCCTTTTTGATGACATATTAAGTCATAAAATTTCAGAATTTTATCTTTTGTATAAAAATAAAATATTAATTTAACAATTAAAAACGATCAAAAATGATTACTCGGTACTTCAAGTGTTAAGAGAATTGATATGCGTTCGCGGAATAATCTTGTGAAGTGAACTGCATTTGTTATTATATAATCTTTTTTATGTATTTATTATTCAGAGACTTTTTGTTAAATTAGCGTTCGCGTAATATTCACAAGTGAAATTTAAATCGTGAACTGCAATTGATACTACACAATCATAAGACAAAACAGTAGTAAAATTAATAATTAATAGATCGTACGCGGAATAATCTTGTGAAGTCGTGAACTGCATTTGTTATTATATAATTTTTTTTTATGTATTTATTGTTCAGAAACTTTTTGTTAAATTAGCGTTCGCGTAATATTCACAAGTGAAATTCAAATCGTGAACTGCAATTGATACTACGCAATCATAAGACAAAACAGTAGTAAAATTAATAATTAATAGATCGATGAAGAGCGCTGAATCACTATTATACTAAAGCGTTCGCGCAATGACTGTATTTACTTGCTTATTTTGTATATAATGAGTGAGAAAATAAAGTGTAAATAAATGAAATAAATGTGTACCTTTTTATTTATGCCTTAATTTATACCTTTTGATTTTATCCTTTCTATTGATTGAGAGATAAATATATAATAGTATAAAGATCATGATATTAGATAAAGATAAAATATTATTTCAATACTCTAATTTATATTTTTAATTACATTTGTTTTACTATATTATGACAATAATATATGTTTTAATAAATAAAAATATATGATTTTGATTTAATTTAAAGTATATGATTATTTATCTAATTTTTATTATATACTTTTAAATTTATTTGAGAGAGAGAGAGAGAGAGAGAGAGAGAGAGAGAGAGAGAGAGAGAGAGAGAGAGAGAGAGAGAGAGAGAGAGAGAGAGGGAGGGAGGGAGGAAGGGAAGGAGGGAGTCGTAATTTTATATAATATATATTATTATTGCACCGATATCGAGATTGCTATACGTAATACGCATAAAACGCCTAGGAGAATATGTAATGCATTTACGGTCGTTATACTTGATTGCTCATATATCATTATTTTCCTCCAAAAGATGGGAACGCCGTGTTCCTGATGTCGGCATCAAGGACAAATGGTGAGATATAAAGTTAATAACATACTTAAAATTAAACGTCATTTTTATGTTTATTTAACTCCTTTTTATAATTAATATTATTATTGCCTAAAATATTAAGTTTTCTCTTGAAAGAGCAGCATATACGTGTGAGAATAATTAATTATATAGATTTAATAAATAATCACTGATAATACCAAAAACAAGCTAATTTCAGTAATTATTAAACGACATATTAAAATGACTTTCTTGATACTTATATTACTACTTGTTAAACTATAATCTTTGCAAATATAATATTATTACTTTATTTAAAGAATACAGATTAACTGTTTTTCTTTTCCTATTTAGATATACTGTAAAACAGAATGTAAATAAGCTATCATGTAACAAATATAAATGTGATTTTAACATGAAAAAAATAACTTAATAAATTAATTGAAACGATAAGTAGGGGAGACCGGGGCTAAAACGTCAACGGGGTTGAAGCGTCAAATCAAATATCTCGGAACCTGTATATTGTGCGAACTCGCTATTAACATTGTAAACGCTGCTTATGGTACCCATGTGACCAACGGAGTTTCGGCAGGTTACCTGCCGTATTATGATTTTTACGAGGGCAAACGTGTTTTCGGAAGGTGAAAGTTACATTTTCTGCGCGTAGAAATTTTGTAATATCTGCAATAATATTTGCTCTCCAAATCTCGAGGTACGTGATTATAAAAAGTAATGCATGCTGAACACGAATCCAGTGTAGTTTTTTCATTATCGTTGATGCCTAATATTTCGTGGGCGATCAAACCTGAAACTTGTGTTTGGGGCTAATTGGTCAGTAAGCAGTCCGGATGCATTTCCAAGGCATTTCCGGGCATTTCCAGGCTCACTGCATATGGAATATGGATGAGACGAGAATTACAACCGTTCAGACACCGAATAGAGTCATCGGACGACGAGGAGTAAAACAAGTCGGGCGAGTGACTTCTGCGGAAAGAGGAACCCTCGTAACTATTTTTTAATAATGTTTCGCATAAAAATTTTAAATAAATTTTTATATTTTTCTCTTAAAAAACAATTATTAAAATGTATCCTATCATTTTTCAGGATTAGATGTACGTATATGTATTGAAAATGCAGTGTGACGTTTAAACCCCGGCATTTTTGAGATTTCAATTTTTCCACCGTTGTCGTTTTTGCTCTATACCGGTTAAACAAAGCGACGTAGACAAAAATTTCCTATATAAATTTTGTAGCTAAAGGTTCACTCTTTACAGTGGTATACCACTTTTAACTAAAATTATTTATTTTGTTGTTAAAAATCGGCACCGAAAAAAAACTGACGTTTTAGCCCCGGTCTCTCCTATATATAAAATAACATCACGAGAAAATATGAAAAGTTTAAAATTATAAAAAGTCGTACAAACCGTGCAAGCAAAACATTTTTATTATCATATACCTAGTTTCAGAAACTGTAAAGAAACCAATCTTGCGAGATTTTTTATTTTAGGGAATTATTTTTTCCTAATTTTACCTATAAAATATTTATACAAGAAATACACACAATTACATTTTCATAATATATTTTAATTTTTAAAAATAAATGCAGTTTATTACAAAAACTTAAAAAAATAAAAATATAAATGTAAAAAAAATGTTTATGTATTTTATAAATAAATATTGCCATGTTGGTAAATAAAAACTTGGTCGCCACGACCACGGCCACGGCCACGACCACGGCCACGGCCACGACTATAACCACCACGACCACGACTATAACCACCACGACCACGACCGTGACCACGACAGTGACCACGACCGTGACCGCGACAACCATATTGGCCTCGTAACTCCTCTCGTATCTGTTTTTTGATGTTCGCCATTTCCTTATGCAGCTCTAAAATACGCGCATTTTGTGGCCGCAGCTGCCGTTGTTGCTCCTGTTGTTGCTTCTGTTGTTGCTCCTGTTGTTGCTTCTGTTGTTGCTCCTGTTGCTGCTGCTTCTGTTGCTGCTGCCGCTGCTGCTTCTGTTGCTGCTTCTGTTGCTGCTGCTGTTGAGACTCCTCATTTTCTGTAATAGCAGCAAGCAAACGTTGTTTTCTACGCTCTTTACATTTAGCGCGTGAGCGCTGTAATGCCGCTTTTCCCGGACGTCTCCGTAAAAGTGTTATACCTATATTGGACAAATTATAACATATTCTAAGTCTTAAAAAAACCTAAAATAACGTCTAAAAATGTGATTAATGAAGTAATAAACGTAAACTGATTAAGTAGAGCGTACACGAAACTTCTATAATACGTAATTCATTTTAGGAATTTGCATAGATATAGAAAGTGCGACCAAAAGACTTTTTCTTCGTATGAGTTTTGTATAATAAATAATATAACTGAATTAAAATGAATTAAAACTTATTGAATGAATAGATTAAGAATATAGAATATCAGTATTTTATTCTTTCAGCCGTTTTGGAAATAAATAGTCCAAAGCAATCTTAATAAATGGCCTTATTAGCCCGTGGTCAACTTTACATGTTATCAGCTCGGCTGGCGCACTGACTACTATCTGACTACTCAATTCCAAGTTTATTCAAACATCGACTTGTCATTTTCTTTAAATTATTGCTTTTATTTAACTTGAAACAAGGTGTGTGACGTGGCGAACGTAAGCATAAATAATAAGAACTGCTCGCGATACAAGTTTCTAGTAATTCGATATTGATTTAATACGACTCGTATTAATCACACACGCACGTGCATAATTTTATCGTACCAAATAAGCACATGTGTAATATATCGTTGCCAATTACGTTGCCGTATATCAAATAATTAGTTTTTTATTGTATGTACACTGTAAACATTTATAACAAGATATTTTCCGAGGAATTGTTAACAGAATTGTTAACAAAAACATTCAAAATATTAAAAGTAAACTTGACTTTGAGATGACTGCGCCAACCAAGGCATTACGCACAAAATTGACCACGCGTTAGTATGGCCGTCTATTAAGACGGCAACATTTTGGATAGTTTATTTCCAAAACGAAAAAGAGACTAAGGCCCAGTTTTGTCAGCGTTGAACAACTTTAACCTTAGGTTAAACTTTTTGTTTCTTTCTAACTGTCCCTTTAGAAAGAAAAAAGTAAGTTCAACATAAAATTAATAGCCCGGGAAATAGCGACAGTTTTCATGAAATCATTTCTATAAAGCTAGATTTTTTTCCCAAGAAAGTTTGGATAGTATCTATGATGAAGGTGCAATTCTACCAATCTATAAGTGTTGCAAAAATTAATAAAAAATTGAACAATATGTTGCAAAAAGTTGCATAAATGTATTATATCTACAAGATTGAAATTTTACATACTCACGGATAACATAAAAACATACCGGAAAATAATATTCTACCGCGTCGGAAGCGTTGCCATGTCAGGTCTACCACCCACGCAAAGTGTGGAAAAAACAAACATTTTTGACTTATATCTACAAGGCTGAATTTTTTTTCTGGAATAGTTTATTGAATAAGACATCCAAAAAATACAGTCTACCGATCGTCTCATGTTGCTAAAGCCTCGGTAGACGCAATGGAATGCAAGCGCGTGACCGCGGCCGCTGCGCTCCGGGCCATTGCAGTTCGCGGAGAAGTTTTGCATTTTCCGCCGCGGAATATTAATCTACAAAGCTGATTTTTTGTCTACAAACAGTTTACGCACTATTTCGATTAAAAATCACATTCTACCTCCGCTGAAAGGTGGCTAAATTTTTGGTAGACGTTGTTGAAATTACAGGGCATAAAAAAAGTTAAACGATTTGTAACGTTCTGAATTTCTTTCCCGAGTGCATAAAAATTTTACAGTTCCCATCATTTCAGTTCCTTCTTTTTATTCAATTTTCAATAGTAAAAAGCATGTATAAAAATTGCAGATGGTATAGAAACGTTGTGGATAGAAATGTGAGAGATAAAGCAATAAGCTTATTTTCAGTGAATTGAAAGTAACTTTTTACTTGCACCAATTATCGATATATTATTATAGTTTTATGTGATATTTTTTATATAAATTAATAACACAATATTTTAATAATAAATAAATAAATAATAAAGTAAAAAATATATAAATTTAATTATCAAATTAACTGTCGAATTCTTCGCTACTCATATCTGAATCTCCATATTCACTCTCGTCGCTGATTTCGTCCTCGGAATCTCTTTCGTACAAAACACCATCATTTTCTTCCAAAAGATTAATTGGACTGTTAGAATATGCGGTACTACACGTTGGAGATTCTTGTAGCTCTTCTGTGTCTTCAGTGTCTGCGAGAAATAATAATAAATCAAACTTATTTTAACCATGCGCGAGCTTATTACATTGAATGGAAAATATTTTTTGTTACCTGAGTCAACGCTGCAATGTTCTTCAAGTTCTACATCATCAATAGATTGCGGTACTTGATCTCCACTAAACCAATTGAAAACATATTTATTCGGTTCAAGTTTCCAACCGCAATCAAGAAGGGATAAAGTTGTCGGGTTCTTCAAATGAGCATTGGTCCAGATTTGTGAAATATAAGCTGATCTGAGGTGTTCCCGAAGCTCTGATTGACAAGGCGGCAAAGAAGAGGAATCAAAACTTTTAACGTTTTCGAAAAATAATTTTTCATCCTTGTTTTTGTAAACTTTTAAAAACATGAATGCTCTCACTTCATTTATTTTATTAGTTTTTTTTTGGCCATACATCTGGCATACAAACTCCTCCAATGTATCAAATTCTGTGTCATTCGATGACTGATATTTACTCAAACTAGTAAATGCAGCAATATATTTTTCAGATTTTGCAAATAGCGCGTAAGGCCGTTTTTTTCCCTTTCGGAAAAATGCCGGATTAAAATCACAACCAGTTAGAGCATGGAAGGCAGCTAGAGCGTCACATATATTTGATCCCAATGTCTCGTACAATTTACTAACGTTTATACACCTTAATGAAGTGCCAACGCCAACTTCCATCCACACCTTTACTTCAGGATGCACAAATTTCATATTGCTTAACATTATTATCAATATATCCGTGTCTGAGCATCGCACGAGAACGTTAAATGGTGGCTGAAGCTCTTCGAAATTGCAGACATGATAGATTATTTTAGTGTCGGCCTCCTCGTGGTTTGAGCACGATTGATTATGTTCAATTGTTCTTACAACATTTCCGTTGACACCTTGATATCTGTAACATTTATAGTAGTTCACGTAAACAATTTTATTTTCAAAAAGCGGTGCCATTTCATTTCGCTCCCAGCTTGTCAAAAGATATTCCACCAAGTCTTCTTTAAAAGTAATATTTTTCAATTGAGCTGAAAAGTCAGAAGGGCGTGTCGATGAACCTCTAATTTCAATTTTTCGACCTTGATGGGTCTCTCTCAAATCGTGCTCGTGATCTTTGATCGAAGGAGAGGGATAAGTATCAAAAACGATTATCACAAACAGTGCATTATTTCTCAAAAACATATGCAACAATTTTTTTGATATGTTTGCATAAGTTATTGGTATTTTTTTCATTTGGTATAAATAAAAAAATCCGTCGTAAATGTGAAGATCTGATTCTGAAGGCGGATCGCTATCGATATTTTTTTCCAATAATTTAAGTAAGACTGATTTTTCAGTTTTGCAAATACTTGTATCAGGATGGCACAAAGAAAATGGCATAGGTGTCAACGGATATGTTAAAACTTTTTCAATATCGATTTTTTTTTAAGCGCAATAGCTAGAAGCTGCCCAAATAGGTCGCGTTGCATTCTCACTTTCACTAATTTACCCGAAACTTTTACTTGTGTTTTGGCCTGTGATGAGACAAAATTCAGGATTTTATTCTTCTTTAAACTCCGATCAAATCTATTTTGATCCAAGGTACATACATCAATGAATTTATTGCGCAGATCTTCTCCTGCCTTCTCCACATTCAGTAAAAAATCTGCTACACAATCGTCTGCAGCTCGGCCACTAGCAATATTAAAAAATAAATCCTTATCTAATGTACTATCAAAGGGATTAACGCTTTCTTCAATAAGTTTGATAAATTTTTGGAGTTGGTGACTACTTTTTTTTATCATACTCTGCTTCAAATCATCTGTCACATCTTGTTTTTTTTTTCAAACCAGTCTCTTCCATTACGTGGCTAATAATTTTTGTACGTATGCTGTGACTTTTGCACCAACGTAGTCGAGCTGATATTGAATTAGTACAATAAGAAATACCTATAAATTTAATAAAACATTGAAAAAAATTTATTATCATATGTTGAAGAAATAAATTATATTTTTTATTGCATAACAATAATATAGTAGTTACCTGTTAATTTGTTCGCAGCATCTGCATTGATTGTCTGCTCTAGTGTCAGATCTATGGGCTGCCTGGACAAATCATTGTCGGTCCTTTTAATTCCAATTCCTTTTTTCAATTCTTGTAATAGTCCTGGATGCGTTTCATCTACTCTTAATAAATTGTCATGGTACTTCACTAAGTATCTCGAGTAGTTTTGTTGATTAAATAAGAAAAATAAATTTGCAATTTTCGGTAAAACGTACATGAACATTTTAAAATCTCCTGCTCTTATACTGAAACTGAACATCAGAAAATAATCGATGAATTGAGCATACATCATAAAGAATTGTGGCGTTTTTCCGTGTCGACCTTCAAGTGTGTTTTTTTTATATTCTTTATATTCAGAAAATATATTAATTAAGATTTCATTTTGCAACGTTGGCCTATCTGACTTTTGTTCGACGAAATTTTCGAGATAGTTCTTAATCTCGGTTGTTTCGAATTCAGGGTTTGTTTCCAGAAAACTTCGAAAATGCAATATTTGTATTGCAAGTGTTACTACAGGATGCAGTCTTTTACACCGATTAAAGTGTTTGCCAAGAATGAATCCATTTACTGATCCAGCAGCTAACATATCAGCACTAGACATAATAGCAGTCACACCGCATTCATCGATAAATTTTCCTACGGCTTTGAAAAATGCTAGCTGAATATGAAAAGCACCTAAATGTACAAAAAGTCGATCAAAACGTTCTCTTTCTCGTTGGCTTGTATCTGTAAAGCTATTTTTGCGATGGCCAAATCGTACGTAACCTGCATATATTGTTGGCCGCATTCGTCAGCTGCTTGTATGCTTTGACGCATTGTTTTTTCAACTACTGCTGGATTGGTTGGCGATGAATTTATGGTAATTATTTAGAATACACGCTGTACCTCGAATATCAATGAAATTATGCTCATTCGACGCGTTTTGACACGAAACGAAAGAATCTGGCAGCAAAATGCGGCGGTCTGCCATGCGAAGCGAGATATTTAGCGTTAAAGTTGACGACTCTCAGGTTAAGAATCCTGTCATACCGACGTGACGTAGCGACCATGAATATGCCCCGCGGCCACATTCGCATGCTCCGTGGTCACATGTGCAGCGACGTACCTTAACGCGCTCAACTTCGGATCGTTATTTACAACCTCCAAATTTACTAATGTCGTATTCAGTTGAGCAAATACATAATAATCCGTGGCTCACGGTACAAGATGTTGTTGGCGATGCGAAGACATGGCCGAAATTTATTCGAAAGATGTTTTGGGAGAAAAATTTTAAGGATCATAACAGAATGATCATTGTGAATTTTGCAATTTTAAATCATATTTCCGAAGATTTTTTGCATGATATCTTAAGTTTTACGTTAAAAAACGCATACACAGAGGAGAGGAAGCGGAATATTAAGGATAGATTCCGTTATTTAAAGCACGAGGTAATTCTTTTAATTTTAATTGATAACTATATGAGCAAATAAGTATTATTATGTTTTTTATACTTTGTAGGAATTCGGGCAAATTCGACGCAGCGCTGTATACAGCTACAGCGTTTATTTGCAGGAAATGTTAGATTTAAATTTCAATCCAATTAACAAATAATAAAAATGTATTTAAATATCTAATATATATATATATAATATGTTATTAATACAACAAATATTAAAATGTTATTTCGCAACGGGGTGTATCAAATATTAATTGTGAGAAGTGTGGATGTTGCAACACAGTTTCTTGTTCCGATGTCGAAACGTGTCTCCAAATGTTATTCTGTTTGCCCGGCCTCGACAGTAGACAATGGAGGATACATCTGGGCGATGACGTCGAAGAAGATTTTTATTCTCTCAGCCCTAGGATGAGCGTGTTTAAATAGAAATTCGAATAAATATCCCTCGACATGGTGCGATCGAGTCCCGTACTTTGGAATATTTGCTCGAACTTCTCTCCAAACACGCTCAATATGCTGAGTATGGGCGCCTGTAAATTAAGAAATATTTATTTTAACATATAGGCACTTGTAACTATATATTCATATCGTTAACGTTTTACTACATGTTTTGCCATTACTTACCAGTATCTGGATCGACGAAGTTGTAGGTGTGATTGACTGTCAGATGTTGGAAGCCCTCATTGTTAAGACAATTATAGGACTTCCAGCAATCTGAAACAATCGTCGTTCCTGGCATGATCCACTCCTTAATGCATGCCAGGAGCGTTTCTTCCGTTCGATCCTCTACTGGCACAATAAAAATTTTCTTCGACTCTCGCTCGTATCCTCCAAATATCCAATTGCCTTTCAAAAGGCGACCACGGTTGTATTTACGATGGCCAATTTTTGCCTCGTCGATTTCAACGGTGCGTCCTGGACCTCCAAGTTTCTCGCTGCACTTATCGGCCCAGTACGCACAGACCTGTAAATATCAAAAATATTAATAATAATATATATAAATATATAAAAGTAGTGCATAAAATTAAAATATATTACCTCGCGACAAAAACTGAACCAGTCGACAACCGTGGTGGAAGAAACACCAAGTTCTTCCTCGAGGTCTTCCTGTCGAGGAGGGCGTAGCATTAGGAAACTCGCTATAATTTTACAAATTGTAGCGAGTTCCAAATTACTGTTTCCAAACCACGTGCCTACTTTGGCACTTTTGGAAAAATTACATGACTTGGAGACACGTTTCTTTTTTGAAGACGTTGCTGTGGAATATCTTCTTTGACATCGGAACAACAATGTGTTTTTATTAATGGTTAATTCCACACCACAATTCCCACAATTAATTTTTGATGGCAACACACCGTGTTGAATTAGAAAATCTATTAAGTTTTCTTTATTCGCCATTAA
This sequence comes from Temnothorax nylanderi, assembly GCF_030848795.1. Taxonomy (NCBI): domain Eukaryota; kingdom Metazoa; phylum Arthropoda; class Insecta; order Hymenoptera; family Formicidae; genus Temnothorax; species Temnothorax nylanderi. The sequence goes on along the minus strand of NW_027249390.1, from coordinate 165,127 downwards.
CTGAATGAATTCAAAGAACAGCATTTTATTTAAATAATTTTTATTACGATTCTTATAGGCACGCAGTGCATACGACATATATCAGACGTAATATTGGCGCGCTTCACTTGTTTAAAATTTCGCGATCGTGTCGCTACATTTTGTCGGTATGACAGAGATTTCATGACTTGTCAAGTCGTCAAATATGTACTTTTCATATACCAACTATTCTCTGCTTTAACAAATTATTTCTGTTTCGTTAACTTCGACGCTTAATATCTGTAGTAGAAATAATTTGTTAAAGCAGAGAATAGTTGGTATATGAAAAGTACATATTTATATACCAACTATTCATAGAACATATAAATATGTACAATGAATAAGTACATATAAATATGTACTTTTCATATACCAACTATTCTCTGCTTTAACAAATTATTTCTGTTTCGTTAACTTCGACGCTTAATATCTGTAGTAGAAATAATTTGTTAAAGCAGAGAATAGTTGGTATATGAAAAGTACATATTTATATGTACTTATTCATTGTACATATTTATATGTTCTATGAATAGTTGGTATATAAATATGTACTTTTCATATACCAACTATTCTCTGCTTTAACAAATTATTTCCGTTTTGTTAACTTCGACGCTTAATATCTGTAGCGGAAATAATTTGTTAAAGCAGAGAATAGTTGGTATATGAAAAGTACATATTTATATTTATGCATTATAAGTATGCATACGTTTCAAATTCGCGCACTTTTGCATGCGCGTGCGGCCACAGAGCTGACAGAGCATGCGCATGTGGCCGCGGGGCATATTCATGGTCGCTACGTCACGTCGGTATGACAGGATTCTTAACCTGAGAGTCGTCAACTTTAACGCTAAATATCTCGCTTCGCATGGCAGACCGCCGCATTTTGCTGCCAGATTCTTTCGTTTCGTGTCAAAACGCGTCGAATGAGCATAATTTCATTGATATTCGAGGTGCAGCGTGTATTCTAAATAATTACCGAATTTATAGTAGTTAAATATGAAATTCTTTGTTTTGGAGATGTGTCTTCATGAATCCTGTGATTATATCCTACCCACATCGGTATATTTGGAATATTCAAGTTGTGCGAAAGCATCCAAGCAAAATTGATTTTTTTGAAAGAATTGAGACTTTCAGGAATTGAAAGGCGCGCTGGATGATCTGTGCCTAACAAATGCTCTAAAATTGTTAATTTCTTTTTTGGTTTCTGTTGCAATTCAAGAGTAGGTACATCAAAGCTTCTTCTCATTTTTTTTTGGTGGCTGTTTGGATGGTAAAGTCTCGCTCTCATTCTGGCTAACATTTGAAAGAGCTGAACACGAATCGGAATTTTTATTTATGTCTAAATTTGGAATATCTTGATAAATTATGCCAACCGTGTCATGTAAAGTGTCATTCCCTGACGTTGTATCGACGAATCGGTCAAAATTGTTCCAAGCTAATCCAGTACGTAGACATGATGTTCGTAAAATATCCTCTGGACAGACGTCCGAGTTTTGAGCTACAGCTAACGTTGATTCGGTCTCCAATTCTTCAAACGTAGTATAACTAGCAACTTGACCATACCTATGCAGAATTTTTAAAACTTTTTTACTATTGGTTAATCCCTTAATAGCAAAACCAAGAGTGATTTGCTTAGAGGGTTTGATTTCTCCGTTTGAAACAGCATAAATTACATCTTGCAAGAATGATTTAGCTAATCTATGACAAATCCGGTTTTGCTTGCGCCTATAATTAGAACTACTCAATAAAGTAACGTAGAAATCGTTCAGAAGAGATGGTATCTCTGAACATTCACCGGCAATCAAGTCCTTCGTTGTTATATTGTCCGGCAACTTATTTTTCTTTACAGACCTCGCTTTTTCTCTCAAAATAAGTGCTGCTCTGTTTACAATATCACGCTTTTGTAAAATTTCAAGGTCCGTACTTCCCATTACGGCAGCACCGTAAGGCTTTATAACTTTTTTTTTATTTAATGTTACAATACTGATTTTATTTTGAAAAGTTTTTAGTAAATTGTTTTCTAAATACCGTGCAGGGAATGCTGGACATTGATATAAATTGTCTTTTTTATATTCTTGTTTCAGTAAATTAGTGTATAATGTTTGGCAATAATTCAGAAAAAAACATTTCTTTTCTGATATAACATTTTGAGCAATGAACGAACAAACTTGTGCATAAACATTTGCTCTAATATTTCGCTTTTCGTGCCATTCTTTTGATGGTTGCTGTGCGAGGGTAAGCGATTCACAAGTGCTTTCAATTTTGTTTTTACAACTGGCATGATAGTATGCAGATTTGTCTTCAGATTTTTTTGCATCTTCAAGTGCGTTCCATAAATCTATATCTTCAATCAACAAAGCTTTGCTTTGTAGCCTTTCAAAAGTTGCTGTTTTAGAAATGATGTGTAAATTTTCACAACGACCTTTGAACGTTTTGCGTTTTTTACCGCAAAAAAAAACATACTGCTGTATCTTCGGATTCTTCAAACTCCTCTTCGTCAGACATTTTTTCCTGCACATCTTCGTCTTGCTGTTCTTCCAATAATTCTCCTTCTTGAGATTGAAGCTGGTCTAAATCTTGAATTTTTTTTGATTCAGAAACGACATATTCGAGTTTGCTAAAAAAATATATTACTATTAACATATTTGTTAATAATAAATTCATTTGAATTTGTAAAATTAGCGAAAAGAAATCACAGCCTAAAAGAAAACTCCTGAAATCATGCTGCGAAGCGCGCCAAAAGTAGTAGAGACGCCTGGTCGAAAATCGGACGCTGTAATGCATCTATATACACTTACCTTGCCTTTAATTGATTCGGTGGCGTTTCTGAACTTGTAGAAGGCTGAGAATTATCGATTGGTGTCGGTTTGTACTTTCTTGAGAGTGCAGTAAATCGCTTGTAACATTCTGAATGATAACCTTCATTTTCAGTTAGTTGAGCAGGCAAAGTTAGATCACCATACACTAGCTTATTTGGCTTTTTTATAGCTAAAATCTCCAAACATTTTTTAAATTTTTCTTGATCAAATTTAATAATATTTCGGTCTTTCGGCTTCTTTCGGCACACAAAACAGTATAATGATTGTGAAACCATGCCTCACAGCACGTTCTCTCGCACGCACGATTAAAGCAATATCGGTGCGTAAAAGATCCAATTCACTGATTTATTCACAGTGTATATATAATCGAACGTTTCGGAAGATCCAAATATGACTGACTATATCGGAATTGATGTCTGTAAAAATGTTAACTATAATTCAAGTCGTTTTAAATGATATTGTAAAACTCACCCGATTGCCATCAAGAGAACGAGACAATTACGAGTATAAAGAGTGTCATCCGAAAAGGTACAATACTGCATATAAAGAGATGGAATCAACCAACTTGTCAGGAAGACAAATACGAAATATCTAACGTCGATTCCGTTTAGTCATGTCACGGGTCATGGTGACCAACCATTATAAATAACAGATGAAACATGAGGGTCAACAATATAAACATTTCTAACGACAAAAGCGGTAGTACATCTTAAAGCACAGTACATACACAAGCGATCAGCATGGTTTACAATTTATTTAATATGGATATTTGGATACATAAGCTTGGTGAAGGAAATCTGTATCCGTTTGAGAACAGCTATTTATGTTTATATTCTCAGGCTTTCTTTAAATTGTTTGAAATTACTTTCAAAACATAACTTGTAATAATTTTAGTATTTAATTGACAGTAACATTGGTAAATAATAATGAACTTTTAACGAATGAATTTTTAGAATAAGTTATGAAAAACAATCATTTCTTACAATGAGATTTATATAGGATCGTGAATTTATTATTTATTAATATGTTGAATATATTAATTTTCTTTGACATTAAAAAAAATATTAATTGAAAGATAAATTTCCTTACCGAAACATAGATCATAATGGAGAGTAAATAATAGTATATTGTGCACCAAGGGGCGAAAGTAGCGTTTTTCAGACGAGTGTGAAGTTTGCCGCCCGACCACTTTCCACCCGCTAAACAGGGAGGAAAGTTGTAACTTTCCTCCCTAGGGAGGAAAGTGGTTACTTTCCGCCCGCTATGCCGCCTTGGCGTGAAATTGACCGCTTTCGCCCCTCTCTACAGGCATGGAAAGTCGAACTTTCCGTGGAGGTGTTGTGAAAAAGTGATTAACACATCTATAAGAAAACTGTCTGTTCATTAATATTAATAAAGAACATAATTGTCATGATTTGACTATGGGCCATTCCGCGTGAACCGGATCAGTCACCTCTCAGAAATGAATCAAATTTTGCATATCGGTAGTTTCTGACGAGATAAAATATGGTGTCAAATATATTTTTTTTAATTGCAAATTTTTTCGATTTATGAATAATGGAAAATTTACTGACTTTTTAGTTAATAATTGCATAACTTTTTTCCTTTAAGTGTAATACAAAAATTTTTTTAATAAAAGTTGTCACAAAAGGACTATATTTTATGATGAAATTATTTACAACATAAAAAAAAATTATTTTGTACTATTTATTAAACAAATTATTTTTCAATAATTTTTTTAACTGTCAGGGAGACGATCAAAAAATAAAAAAAAATTTTGTTAGAAACTTTCAAACTTCCAATATACCACAAAAAATTTTCGTCGATGTGTTTTGTTTCGTTATCGAGAAAATAATTGTTTAATTTTTGTACGCGTGAAGAATCGGTACTTGGTGCGGCAGCCACGTCTGTACGGTGACCGCTCTCGCTCGCTGGCCGCGCGGCGCGCTAGGCGAACTTAATATCCAAGTTAATTTTCTCAAAAACGAAATTAATAGCATCGTTCTTAATTTTTTATAATGCATAGAATGGTTAAAAAATTCAAACAATACTGTTTTCGATTTTTTTTTGGATTTTTATTTTTGTTTTTTTGTATTCTTTTTTCTGTTTTATAAAGCAAAGTAACATTGTCATAAAAAATAAAAAATAATTGTGAAAAAAAATAAATGAAAACTTAGTAATTATTTTATGCTTAACGCATAATTTTCAATGTGGACGTATTTTCCGATCTCGAGACAATTTTGCATTGTATTTGTTTTGTCGTCAATGGTAAGAAAGCATGGAATTGTCGCGTACCCTGTAGCGTTATTGCTGTTTTAAATCGAGAGTCTAGTTTTGTTTTTTGGTTTTCATGTTCTTGAATGGTGCAAAAAGCAAAACTCATAGTTTTTATTGTCGAATGGGCCCATTCATACAAGTCTTTGGGTGTTAAAATATGACCAGTATTAGTTCGTTGCAGGCTTGTGCGAGCAGCAAGGCGTTTGACTGTGCCACCCACACCATCGCATGGATTTTTGCCGTGAGAGGTTGCGAAAAAATGCCACTCTGCTTTAACTTGAAAATCTTTTTCATGATGTTAGATTTATAAAATTACTTTTATTCTTATATTGGGCAGATGCGCCATCAGAGAAGTAAATTAATTTTTTTACGTTTGCGCTTCCAAATTCACTTTTTAATTTTACAATTAATTTATGTTGGAAGAGATGGACAGCGACCGTATTGTGGTGTAAATCTTCCGATATCACGACAAAGCTTAAGTGCTTGATTTCGTTTTCATCACGATAATAAACGACGAAAGGATGAATAGTTGCCTGGTTGTTGTTCCAGTGGAAACTTTGAATTTCATCTTGCACGACAAATGCATAATTCTCCGCAAAATCTCCGAGGACTAAAAATTCGCCGGGTTGTAAACTATTTTTGCAATGTTGCATGTACGCACTTTGCTCTTTGGCAATAAAATTGTGCATTTTTAGTTTTTCAAGCAACTCTTTCAAAATTTCAAGAAATTGTTCACTTGACATTATGATATTTTCTAAAGTAGAGCGATCTGTGTGTGTCCATCTGCTATACGTCAAATTTTCGACAAAATTTTCTTCAAACAAATGTTTAATTTCTTTAATAACGATGTCTACCGTTGGACAATGATCACATTCGTTAAGATAACAGGGAAAACCTGGAGTTTCGCAAGTAATTTTCTGTAATAAATCCTGATATGTCCTTTTGTACGACCGAGATATGGAATTAATTCCTGCAAGCATAAGTTTGAAATTTTGGTGTATTTTACACACGCACACTGTATGCGTTCCAGGTGGACCGACTACAATGCAGTGTTTAGGACAAAGTTCTGCAAATTTTGTAAAGCCGACTTTTACCTCTGGCTTTTCAGCTTTAAATTGAACATATGCTTCTTTGAAGTTACATAAAATTAGTCGTTTTTGAATGTAATCTTTTTCGCCATTTGCATTTCGTACAGTCACATAATCTTTTCTGCCAGGCATTATGCGGCTAATTTCATCGCTATTATAAAATGCGATAACGTCTGAAATTACAGAATTTGAAAGTGTACGAGAAGGTCTTGGATCCGGAGACGATCCAAATCCACGGTCTTGTTGGAGTTCCTTGGCCTTACGAACCATTCGAAAAGAAACATTAAAATTGCGTTCCAAGTCTCTAATCGACCAACTGCGTGGAGTCATTGTGAGAAATTTTATTTTATCTTGGACGCAAGTTGCATTGTGTACTAATTGTTTTATGTCATGCAATAATTCATCTGCGACATCTCCAATGTACAATGATTCATCATCTTCTAATTGATCGGTTGGTTCCTCATTTCCTTCAGAAATATCAGGATCCATCACTATAGAAGGACCGAGATATGAAATTAATTCCTGCAAGCATAAGTTTGACATTTTGGTGTATTTTACACACGCACACTGTGTGCGTTTCAGGTGGACCGACTACAATGCAGTGTTTAGGACAAAGTTCTGCAAATTTTGTAAAGCCGACTTTTACCTCCAAACTTGCGTTTTTTGCAATATTTTGTTGTTGCATTGTTGACAACGCAATACCTTCACCTTTATATATTCTCATACGACAATTAAAACATATGTAATCACCAATATTTGGCAACTTTTTGCGTAATGAGGAGGACACGTGAGTTATTTTATTTGTAACCCAATTATGGCCACTAAGCTGCAAAGGATTGCAGCACCGATTTTTTGGCATTTTGCAGGAATATAATCGAAACAAAACGAAAGGAAGTTTGATAACCGCTATTCTATGTGCACAACATCTATTTTTTCACAACACCTCCACGGAAAGTTCGACCTCCATGCCTAGAGAGGGGCGAAAGTGGTCAATTTCACGCCAGGGCGGCCATGCACTTCGGGTCGAAAGCTTTTTCAGACTCGTGTGATTTGCTGCCCTCGCCTTCGGCTCGGGCGGCAAACTTCACACTTGTCTGAAAAACGCTACTAGTACCGATTCTTCACGCGTACAAAAATTAAACAATTATTTTCTCGATAATGAAACAAAACACATCGACGAAAAATTTTTGTGGTATATTGGAAGTTTGAAAGTTTCTAACAAAATTTTTTTTTATTTTTCGATCGTCTCCCTGACAGTTAAAAAAATTATTGAAAAATAATTTGTTTAATAAATAGTACGAAATAATTTTTTTTTATGTTGTAAATAATTTCATCATAAAATATAGTCCTTTTGTGACAACCTTTATTTAAAAAATTTTTGTATTACACTTAAAGGAAAAAAGTTATGCAATTATTAACTAAAAAGTCAGTAAATTTTCCATTATTTATAAATCGAAAAAATTTGCAATTAAAAAAAATATATTTGACACCATATTTTATCTCGTCAGAAACTACCGATATGCAAAATTTGATTCATTTCTGAGAGGTGACTGATCCGGTTCACGCGGAATGGCCCATATGTATTGCCATTTTGACAACGTCTACCAAAGATTTATAGCCGTATTCATAGTCCTTCCTTGAGGAATAAGGATTCCTTGTTCCTTATTAGTTATTCTACATTTCATTAACCTTCCTTGATCGATCAAGGAACCTTAAAATTTATGAAGTGTAGAATGAGGAACAAGGAATCCTTACTCAAGGAAGGACTATAAATACGGCTATTAGCCACCTTTCAGCGGAGGTAGAATGTGATTTTTAATCGAAATAGTGCATAAACTGTTTGTAGACAAAAAATCAGCTTTGTAGATTAATATTCCGCGGCGGAAAATGCAAAACTTCTCCGCGAACTGCAATGGCCCGGAGCGCAGCGGCCGCGGTCACGCGCTTGCATTCCATTGCGTCTACCGAGGCTTTAGCAACATGAGACGATCGGTAGACTGTATTTTTTGGATGTCTTATTCAATAAACTATTCCAGAAAACAAATTCAGCCTTGTAGATATAAGTCAAAAATGTTTGTTTTTTCCACACTTTGCGTGGGTGGTAGACCTGACATGGCAACGCTTCCGACGCGGTAAAATATTAATTTCCGGTATGTTTTTATGTCATCTGTGAGTATGTGAAATTTCAATCTTGTAGATATAATACATTTATGCAACTTTTTGCAACATGTTGTTTAATTTTTTATTCATTTTTGCAACATTAAAAGTTTGGTAGAATTGCACTTTCATCATTGATACTGTCTAAACTATTATAAGAAAAAAATCTAGCTTTATAGATATTAACGCGAAAAATCTGTCGCTATCTCCCGGGCTATAAAGTCATCCGACGCTGAAAAAACCGGGTATAATACTGAAACCTTATATTCTTTACTGGCTGCATCAAGTTACACTAGTTCAGCTTTGAAGAACAGACCTAAAAATTACAAAAAGTACCAAAATCAGAGAAAATATCCCTTCTGCATATTAAAAAAATATATTAATATTTTAACACTGATAACTTGTCAACTCTAATAGACCCATATAAATTCATGCCAAATATATTACATTACTTTCATCGATCAGTTAAACTCTTGTAAAAAAAAGTAAATAAATATGAGCTCAACATACAATCCAATAGAAACATAACATTAAGAATCCGAAGCAACATGTTATACACAACAAAGAGAATTATTTATAATAATCAGTCATCAAAAAAGTCGAAAATATAATATTGAAACGATGCAAATATACAATTATTAATATAACATATATACCTTTATCATCCAACATGGAAGCGTCATTCCAATCAACGGAATCCGTGACCTTGGCCATGAGCAATTAGCTTTATCACCTTCGACGTAAGGAGACACGAATGCCAGGCAACTCCTAAAGGAAGTGTGTGTACCTGTAAACCGGGTTATAAATTACAAAATAATAATCGCACTTGCAAAGACATCGACGAGTGTCAAATTTATGGCATATGCGATCAAGAATGCATACATTCTCCAGAATCGTATAAATGCCAGTGTCAAGAGGATTACCTGTTTAATGACAAGAAAACTTGCAAAGCGCGTGCTGGAGAACGCTCTTGCTCTTGCTTGCTCTTCCTCTTCTTCTAATTTAAGCACCCGCTTCCCTGTAGGACATGATACGGCCAGCGATCTTCGTAACAAAAGGTCGATAACGCAAGGCACAAAAGGCTGCTCTTGCTTGCTACGAATCAAATCCGTCCGCCATTAACGGAAAATTACGCCGCTGACTCGAAAGAGACAGCCTCCCCACTCTCGTACTTCGGGATGTGCTTTGTCTCACTTCCACTAACTTCTCCTAACCTAAAGCGCTTAACTGTTACTAGAGGAACACTACACCAACCAGCGCGGCAAGTGTTTCCGCCTCCTGTGGGCAGAAACCATAACTCGCCGGTAGATGAATGCGCCATCTATAGATAGAGCGGTGCTTTTAGCACTGTGAGCGTGAATCGGATTGAAGCCTCATAGAACCGAACAAAAACCGTAAAAATGTCACGCGCGTGATAAAAAAAAAGATTTTTAACATATAACAATAATTAACATATATATAAACATACTAGACAATTTGATACAGTTAATATTTATGTCATATAATAAAACAATTATATGTAGTTATGTTGTAATTATAATTATATTATGCAACTGTAACTATTATTCCAAAAACACTATAAGTACGTGTTTACTAGAATAAAAATTACAAATAATACGATATTTATAAATACAACATAATTACATATAATTATATTATTGTAGTCAGAAACAAGCAACAAAATCATATGTTGCATATTCTGGTAGGGCACGGTCCACAGAATATTTAAATAACAAAAAGACCCGAGCAACAAATTCTTTTACTTAATTTTTAGCCATCGAAGTCGTAGGTAACGGTCGACGCGGAGATAAATTATTTGTTTATGTGCAGTTAGGGGCGAGCAACAAAATCATACGTTGCATATTCTGGTAGGGCACGGTCCACACAATATTTAAATAACACAAAGACCCGAGCAACAAATTCTTTTACTTAATTTTTAGCCATCAAAGTCGTAGGTAACGGTCGACGCGGAGATAAATAATTTGTTTATTGCAGTTAGGGGCGAGCAACAAAATCATATATTGCATATTCTGGTAGGGCACGGTCCACAGAATATTTAAATAACAAAAAAACCCGAGCAACAAATTCTTTTACTTAATTTTTAGCCATCGAAGTCGGGATAACGGTCGACGCGGAGATAAATAATTTGTTTATTGCAGTTAGGGGCGAGCAACAAAATCATATATTGCATATTCTGGTAGGGCACGGTCCACAGAATATTTAAATAACAAAAAGACCCGAGCAACAAATTCTTTTACTTAATTTTTAGCCATCGGAGTCGTAGGTAACGGTCGACGCGGAGATAAATAATTTGTTTATGTGCAGTTAGGGGCGAGCAACAAAATCATACGTTGCATATTCTGATAGGGCACGGTCCATAAAATATTTAAATAACAAAAAGACCCGAGCAACAAATTCTTTTACTTAGTTTTTAGCCATCGAAGTCGTAGGTAACGGTCGACGCGGAGATAAATAATTTGTTTATTTGCAGTTAGGGGCGAGCAACAAAATCATATATTGCATATTCTGGTAGGGCACGGTCTACAGAATATTTAAATAACAAAAAGACCCGAGCAACAAATTCTTTTACTTAATTTTTAGCCATCGAAGTCGTAGGTAACGGTCGACGCGGAGATAAATAATTTGTTTATTTGCAGTTAGGGGCGAGCAACAAAATCATACGTTGCATATTCTGGTAGGGCACGGTCCACAGAATATTTAAATAACAAAAAGACCCGAGCAACAAATTTTTTTACTTAATTTTTAGCCATCGAAGTCGTAGGTAACGGTCGACGCGAAGATAAATTATTTGTTTATGTGCAGTTAGGGGCGAGCGACAAAATCATACGTTGCATATTCTGGTAGGGCACGGTCCACAGAATATTTTAAGACCAAAAAGAGCCGAGTAACAAATTCTTTTACTTAATTTTTAGCCATCGAAGTCGGGATAACAGTCGACGCGGAGATAAATAGTTTGTTTATTGCAGTTAGGGGCGAGCAACAAAGGGTGCGTTCCCTTTGGGCGCTTACACGCTATAAGCGCTCACGCTTATAAGCGCCATTTTCAACCGTTCCATTTGCTGTTTAAGCGCTTAGAATTGCAAACAAAAGTCGTTCCATTTGGATGCGTAAGCAACATTAAAATGGAAAATGAAAAAGAGGTTATTTTGTGCTTGATAATTTCAATATTATTTGAAATATTTTTTGATGATGAAGATTCTTTATCTGATCTTAAAAAAAAATGAATTAGAAACCATTATAATATTTCTTAACAAATACATTAAATGTATTAAACATCCAATATTACGGCTGCAAAATTATGTGGAAAAGGTTATACCATCGTATACTGATGTGCAATTTAAATCACATTTCAGGTAAATGTAATATTTTTTTTGTAAATATTTACACAAGTTAAATTTATTTTAGACAATAAGACAAAGTTATTATATATTTACAATATATTTACAATATACTTGAATAAAAAATAAATTATGTTTTATTTTATATTATATTGTTTCTTAAAAAAATTTTTTAAATTTATAATTATATTACAATAGAATGAAGCGTACAACATTTCATCATATCTTACATCTTATAAAACCTTCATTACTAAGATCAAAGAGTGGTCGTAAAACATTATCACCGGAAAAACAATTTCTTATTGCCATATGGAAAATGGCAACACCAGATTCGTATCGGTATGAGACTTGTTAAATTTTTTAAAAATTTTTAAACTGTACTGTTTTTCTTTTTAATTTTTAAATTATATTTTCTTAATTATTTATAGATTAATTTAATTATTTATAGATCTATTAGTGAGAAATTTAATGTTGGAAGAGGTAGTGCATTAAGAGCTGTAAGAAGAGTGTCAAAAGCAATTGCCAAATTATCTCCTTTGTTTATTACTTGGCCACAAGGTAATAGAGCACAAGAAGTTATGATGGGATTTACTGTAGCTAGTGCTTTTCCCAGAATAATAGGAGCAATTGATGGCACTCATATTAATATAAGAGCACCACATGTTTCTCCTGAGTGTTATGTTAATCGGAAAGGGCATCATAGTATACAATTACAAGTAATTTAAATTCTAATATATTTTTCTTTAAACAGTTAAGTTCTCTTACAGTTAAATAAGTAATTATAATTATTTATTGTTAATAGGCCGTTTGTGACCATGAACGGAGATTCATCCATTGTGTTGCTGGGCACGTAGGTTCTGTCCATGACCAACGTGTATTTCGTTTGTCCGAAGTTCATAATTATTTACAAGATCCAAGAAAGTTTTCTAATGATAGTTATTTAGTAGGCGATGCCGCTTACTCTCTTCATGAAAATTTAATGACACCATATCGGGATAATGGACACCTAACACATAAACAAAAAAATTACAATTTTTGTCATTCATCCGCTCGAATGGTTATTGAACGTACATTTGGCTTACTAAAAGGAAGATTTAGAAGCTTATTGACAGTACTCGACATGGAACATGTCGATTTAATTCCCGAGTTTATTATTGCTTGTTGTGTTTTGCACAACATCTGTTTATTACACAATGACAGTTTTCCAATAGATACAGATTTGGTACAAGACAATGACAATATATTAAAAAATCCAACCAGAGGAAATAATGCAGGTTATACAAAACGTGATGTAATTTGTGATAATTTACCTATGCGAATTGTATAAAAATACATAACATTAAAAAACATTACGACATATTTCGTTTTATATATTTTATTTTTATATAAATTATGTTGTACATATCACATCATTTATCCCCTTTTTTTTTGCGTAACGATACAAAAAATATATATTTTTTTTATTATCACTTACTAGTGATAAGTATACCAAGTATCACATGTGTTAAGTTCTAATAATATCATTAGTAGTATTATAATAATAAGCAAAACTTAAAACTATTTATTAAATCCAGTATCACATGTGTTGAATTCTAATAATATCATTAGTAGTATTATAATAATAAACAAAACTTAAAACTATTTATTAAATCAAGTATCACATGTGTTGAATTCTAATAATATCATTAGTAGTATTATAATAATAAACAAAACTTAAAACCATTTATTAAATCAAGTATCACATGTGTTGAATTCTAATAATATCATTAGTAGTATTATAATAATAAACAAAACTTAAAACCATTTATTAAATCAAGTATCACATGTGTTGAATTCTAATAATATCATTAGTAGTATTATAATAATAAACAAAACTTAAAACCATTTATTAAATTTTTCTCAAAAGAAACAAAATAAACTTGAAGGAAAAATGAAATAAACTTAAACGAACTTAAAAACTTAAAAAATAAGTTATTACTTATATTTAAACAAATTGTGCAAAAATAAATTATATTTGTACTAAATTATTTTTTACTCAAAATATCTACCATTTTTTCAAATGAGTCAAGAAGTCTCTCACGTATCTGCATGTTTTCTTTATGTCTTCTTTCAATTGTTTCTTCGGTTAGCTTTCTATCTTCTTTTAAGTCTTCTATTAATTTTTCCGTATTAGATGTTTGTCGAAGTTTTTCTAAACAAAATAAAATATTATTACCACTTGCATAAGATAAATACACGACTTGTTTGAATATGTAATCATCTTACTAGGCTTTTCGTTTGTACTCGAACAGCTATCGTCACTGGACGTACATTCAGATTGCGACAGTGTCCTTTTTCCAGTTGATGATACAATGCTTACAGGGTACATAAATGGCTTTTCACCTAGTAAAGTATCCATATGCTAAAAAAAGATTTTAATTAATAAGTTACTTATATATTAGATATTGTCGAGACAGTTCCATTAAGTTAAATAACTTACTGAGAAATATGTCCATGATCGGGTTTCATTGCCGGATTTATTATTGTGATCTTTCACGGCTTTGTATGTTCGTTTTAGTCCAGAAAATTTAGACAAACATTGTGCTCCTGTCACATTATGGCCATGTTTCATCATTTCGCCCGCAATTAAGGACCATACTTTTTTTGAGACATTTTTCCACTGACGAAATTATTTTGTCTTATATTATATTCTTCAAGCAATAATAGAATAGCTTCATGTGGCCATTTAAAACCTATAAAAACAATTGTATTTAAAAAAAGAAATTATTATATAAAGTTACTAGTAAAAAAGTTATGAAAAGTACCTCCAATTTCTTCATTTGAAGTATTGTGCAATTTTTCGTGTACTTCGATAGTATTATTATTGTTAGTATTATTATAGGAAGTATTATTATCTTTGATAGTATTATTATTGGAAATATCCTGTATCTCTTCATTAATACTTTCATCTAAATAAAGAAATTATAAATAAATTTATTATTAAATAAATATTACATACATAACTAATATATAAACTTACATATACATTTTATTTTATTTTTTTTTACTTACTTTTATTAGTTTCTACAGAGAATTGTAATTGAGAGGTAGCTCCGTATATATATTGTTGTGCAAAATCAGGATCTGTAATAAGACAAACTTTGTACATGCACATTTTTAGATCATTTGAGAAGTAAAATTAGATAATTAATTTGGTATACTAATTTTGTATTTTAACAAAATTTGTTCAATTAAATATTACGTTATATATATATTCAATTTACCACTTCGAAGTTTTTGATGAATTTGGGGAGTTTCCGTAATGTTATATATAACACCATCAATTAAATATTGTTCCTCTTGGAAGTCCATATTTCAGGCACTTACAAACTCTGTATTATATTACGATAAATACTAGTCTTAAGGCCAATTCCACAAATTACTTTAACTGGACGTTCACATTCAGATTGCGACAGTGTCCTTTTTTTTCAGTTGATGATACAATGCTTACAGAGGACATGAATGGCTTTTCAGCTAGTAAAGTATTCATATGCTGAAAAAAGATTTTAATTAACAAGTTACTTATATAAATTAAATATTGTCGAGACAGTTCCATAAGTTAAATAACTTATATAGAGAAATATGTTTGAGTTTAATTAACGATACCCAATAGGAATATGTTTGTTTAATATAAAACAAATTGTGCATGAAAAGGAACGTGATTTTAAAGGTAGTATGGGCAGGACTCAGAGAAGAGTCTTTCGTTCACGAAAAAAAACTTTAATACAACTCTTAAGACTAATACAAATGATCTGTAGGTCGGTAGTTAGATTTAGCACAAGCAACGATATCCGAAGTATCCACACGCAATGGATTTAGCGAATTTGCGGAATGTCAGTCAATACAAAATACTCAATACAAAAAAAATTATAACATCGGTTATACAGCTTATGATAAGATTTTCTTTGCATTGACTAAAGTTTAAGGTTATGCATCTATCTAACTTAAATTTAAGATTAATACTTACGTATTGAAACGTACGAAAGAGCTTGTACGATGAGTATTCCCCGAGAGTCAATTCCTTTATCAACTTCTTCACAATGCTGTTCACGATAAAAATTAAAAGAGTTATAAATATCCGTCTTAAAGAGAATGAAACGTGAAAAGTAACGTTCATTTAAAATTTATTCAGACAAATTTGCATAGCTGCATAATCATATGCATAATGAAAATTATCTAATTGCTTGCATGTAATTATGTAGCTGTGCTAATTTGTTGGTTAGGCTCTTACCGATGAGACAACACAACGTTCCTTTTGGACGCTTATACGCATAAAGCGCTCACGCTTTCGCTGCCCTACCTCGATGGAATAAGCGTTTGTGAGCACGAGTTATAATGTCACGCTGACGTCATCAATGTTCTTACAAGCGCTCACAGCCCCAAAAGGAACAGCGTAAGCAACGCTTATAAGCGCTTTAAGCGTGTAAGCGCCCAAAAGGAACGCACCCAAAATCATATATTGCATATTCTGGTAGAGCACGGTCCACAGAATATTTAAATAACAAAAAAACCCGAGCAACAAATTCTTTTACTTAATTTTTAGCCATCGAAGTCGTAGGTAACGGTCGACGCGGAGATAAATTATTTGTTTATGTGCAGTTAGGGGCGAGCAACAAAATCATACGTTGCATATTCTGGTAGGGCACGGTCCACAGAATATTTAAATAACAAAAAAACCCGAGCAACAAATTCTTTTACTTAATTTTTAGCCATCGAAGTCGTAGGTAACGGTCGACGCGGAGATAAATAATTTGTTTATTTGCAGTTAGGGGCGAGCAACAAAATCATACGTTGCATATTCTGGTAGGGCACGGTCCATAGAATATTGAAATAACAAAAAGACCCGAGCAACAAATTCTTTTACTTAGTTTTTAGCCATCCAAGTCGTAGATAACGGTCGAAGATGCAATATTTATTAGTGGCATTGTTTACAGAACCTTATATTTCGAAAATTTGTTTACGCTATCTTAAAGCAACAAAAAAGCAACAAATTCTGGTGTATTTGTTTTTTGGATTTGAGCACTCTATATGTGTTTTTTTAGTATGTGGTGGGGCTAGTACTTGTGTCAAGCTGGCCCCCCCCCATGCGAAAAAAAATATATAGAGTGCTCTCAAATCGAAAAAACGTTTATACCAGAATTTGTTGCTATTTTGTTGCTTTAAGATAGCGTGAAAACATTTTGGAAATATAACGTTGTTTAAGATGTAGTCAATATAGTGCTGTCTGTTAAGTATTCGGATATACGTATTTTCTAAAAAAACGTTATATTTCAAAAATGTTTTCACGCTATCTTGGAGCAACAAAAAAGCAACAAATTCTGGTGTATTAGTTTTTTGGATTTGAGCACTCTATATAGGTTTTTTATTATGGGGGAAGCTAGCTTGACGACAAGCTGGCCCCACCCATTTCGATCGCGATTTCGTGCTAAACGGTTTGAGCAACAAAATCCGGACTAGAGCAACAAATTAGCACATAATTAGCACTGAATTTTTTAATAGGTCCGGATTTTTTTGCGATGGTAGGGGGGCTAACTTGATAGGGGTGCACACACGACCGTATTGTACACAGTGCATTGCACACACGTCTGTATTGCACACAGCGTATTGCACGCAGCGCATTGCACACATGGCTGTATTGCACACAGCGCATTGCACACACGACCGTATTGCTCACAGCGCATTGCACACACGACCGTATTGCACACAGCGCATTGCACACATAGCTCTTATTGCACACAGCGCATTGCACACACGACCGTATTGCACACAGCGCATTGCGCACACGACCGTATTGCACACACGACTGTATTGTACACAGTGCATTGCACACACGGCTGTATTGCACACAACGTATTGCACGCAGCGCATTGCACACATGGCTGTATTGCACACAGCGCATTGCACACACGACCGTATTGCTCACAGCGCATTGTACACACGACCGTATTGCACACAGCGCATTGCGCACACGGCCGTATTGCACACACGGCCGTATTGCACACACGGCCGTATTGCACACACGACCGTATTACACACACGGCCGTATTGCACACACGGTGTGACGTCACGCGAATTAAATTTTATTCCCTTTTTCAAAAACTCTTCGGAATCAACCAATTATAACTGTCTTGTCTCTGTCATATAACCTTTCGCTTTCATATTAACCTTAACTTCGCTACGATTCTATTCGAACTCTAAGACCACCTAAGGCGTTGCAGTCGCCCCCTACCATATGAATGATTCATACCTCGGCTGCACCGTAATGGCAGTAGGAATCAAAGGACGAAAAAGGATTTAGTTTCATCTCAATGAATAAGCATCAAACTGATAACGCGAGAAAAATACTTGGGTTACCAGTCGCGAACTATAGCCGCATGACCTAAGTGTCCTTTGACTCCTTCCAAAGCCTCCTCGGAACCTTCTGGAAGGAAAATAATTCTAACCAATAGAAGCCGGAGAAACCTCCCATAATTACCATCTCTATTTGTCCACTAGCGAATCAGAACATAACAAATTCGGCAGGCGTTCAAATGTACCATTATAAAAACCCCGTACTCAGCCGGAGCAATTAGCATTCAGCGCATTTTTTTGCACAATTAAGTATCGAATCCTTGTCTATTAAAGTAACGTCAGTGGGCCTTCCGTACCAAAAGCTGTTCCGGCTGGTTGACGAGCTTAGGACCATCCGTTCTCGACGGTTGATTGACGGGTGCTCCTTCCGTAAGAATCAGCGTGACAATAGTAAGTTTAGTTCTAATAATCGAGCGAAGTAATAATTTTGTATTCCTTATCCTTATAATAAATTCAATGTTAAACTCTAGCTTCGCAATATTATAAATTACCCCCTGTTCCGTTCCTTATCCACTAATTGAAATAAACATTGCACATGAATCAAAGTCATAATAATTTATTCCTCAGAACCCCTACTATAAAACAACTGCCAGTTCCCGGTTACTGAATAAAGATATAATAAAATCTCCTCAATTACTCCTGTTTGAGACGTTATTGTATAATAAGATCCTTGCTTCCTTTTCCACGTACCGTTCCGACAACGACACCTCTCGCCAGTCCCGGGATATAGTCGGTGTATGCAGACTGTCCTGAAATAACAAAAGAGAGGCTCCTTTACACTACGCCGAGGTAGTAGTGTCGAAAGAGGGAAAACAGTGTTACAACGCGGTTAGCATCAATCCGAGTATTTGTCCAAAAGCCGTGACGTAACAACGGCCGTGTTACACACACGACCGTATTACACACACGGTTGTATTGCACACACGGCCGTATTGCATACACGGCCGTATTGCACACACGGCCGTGTTGCACACACGGCCGTATTACACACACGGCCGTATTGCACACACAGCCGTGTTGCACACACGACCGTATTACACACATGGCCGTATTGCACACACGGCCGTGTTGCACACACAGCCGTGTTGCACACACGGCCGTGTTGCACACACGGCCGTGTTGCACACACGACCGTATTACACACACGGCCGTATTGCATACAGCGTATTGCGCACACGGCCGTATTGCACACACGGCCGTGTTACACACACGGCCGTGTTACACACACGACCGTATTACACACACGGTTGTATTGCACACACGGCCGTATTGCACACACGGCCGTATTGCACACACGGTTGTATTGCACACACGGCCGTATTGCACACACGGCCGTGTTGCACACACGGCCGTGTTGCACACACGGCCGTGTTGCACACACGGCCGTGTTGCACACACGGCCGTGTTGCACACACGGCCGTGTTACACACATGGCCGTATTGCACACACGGCCGTATTGCACACACGGCCGTATTGCACACACGGCCGTATTGCACACACGGCCGTGTTGCACACACGGCCGTGTTGCACACACGACCGTATTACACACACGGCCGTATTGCATACAGCGTATTGCGCACACGGCCGTATTGCATATGTACACGGGAGAGTGTCCCGTTTGACCAGGTTGCAATTAATCACAGCCCCCGGTGCCTGGAGTTTTTCCACTGAATCAGCTAATTAGAAATTTTTACGGATGGCCGGATCGAGCAACGCGATTGGTCGAAACCTTATCTTACTGTTACGTTTTACCTGGGAAGTGTGTGTGGCCAGCAAAACCGTGGCATAGAAAAACTTAAGGCCTCTACATACGAATTGACGTAGCAGTAACTAGAGTAACACTAAAAAAGTAGGTATAGAGCTCTAAAAAAGGAGGTATACTCGTTCGCCATTTTTCTTCCAACCGCATGTAAAAGGTTGTTTTCGTAAACGTCAATACGTTTTTTGGCGTCGCGATTAATCTAAAAATTTAACTTAAATATTGATTCTGTTAAACTCAAAATAAGTGTTAATTGATTCTTAATTGATTAGACGTGTGTTCTCAAATGCGCGACAGTAGAATTTGTTTTAGAAGTGCCGTATTTTTCGTAAATCAACACATCGTGTCTCTGTTTCATTGCCGCCTAAATAAAACCCTAATTTATTCTGGTGCTTCCAAAATGCCTGGCTGCGTTGCAATAAAAACTGCACTAAATGCTCGTCTACAATAGCAGTCGCAAAGTCGTATGATACGGGCTGCGTTCGGGGAGCGCGCTATTAGCGCTATTTGCTTATTCTATCCTTGTTCTACACTTGATGAGCGATAAAGATAGAATGATGCAATAGCGCTAATAGCGCGATCCCCGAACGCAGCCACGATCGTAGAGTCGTATCGATGGTCGCTTGAGAGGTTATTTCCGGTTGCAAGGCAGTCGTTGTCGCAGTTGTGCAAGTCAGTTCAATTCCTATTCCCGCGACTGCGACTTTACGACGAGCCAATCGGATACAGAAAACCTGACCTTGCAGCCGCACCCTTTACTGCAGCCTAATGACGAGACGAAGCAGCCGAGGCTCCTGGTAACCCTGCCACGAGTCCTGCTGGAGAGGGTGAGGACGGCCGAGCCGGCAGAGGAGTACGAGAGCGAGCCGTTCCTCAGCCCCAGCGGCGAGAGCGAACGGGAGGAGGAAGCGACGGACTAAGCCGGAGGTCACGACCGCGGGCTGATCGAACTTTAATTATAAGTTTTGCCCAAAAAGGGACACGTTTTGTTTAATTATTAGACACCGCGGCCGATTATCCGTCGAATATAGTTTTAAGCATAGATCTTGATGATCATTGGTGATGGGTAGCGTAAGACAATTATATATATATAGATAGTAAGTAGATTAAGACGAGCGCCGAACTTGCACAACCCAGGTTTAGTTAACTTATTAGGTTCTTGCGAATTATTTTGATTTCCTTTCGATCGGCGTAAAAAAATGCGAGATAAAAATTTTCTTTTATTTGGTTTTGCGTAAAGTAAGAGCCGCAAGTCATCTCCAGGATTCGGGCAACACCCGATGCGTGATTGAGAACGCGAAAAAGGCCGGGGCCCGCGAAAACGCGAGCCGATGACTTCTTCGAGACGAAACCTGTTGGGATGACTAACGAGGCTCCGGAGAACGATGCCATGGGGTCGGCGTCAAGGTCCGACCTGGGGCCCGCGAAAACGCGAGCCGACGACTTCTTCGAGACGAAACCTTGCGGGACGACTGAGAAGGGTTCAAGCAAAAATGCCAAGAGGTCGGCGTCAAGGTCCGACCTGGGGCCCCGCGAAAACTCGAGCCAGACGACTTCTTCGAGGAAAAGACCTACGAGACGACTGGCAGAGGTCCGAAAAGTGATGCCATGGGGTCGGCGTCAAGGTCCGACCTGGGGCCCGCGAAAACGCGAGCCCGACGACTTCTTCAGAAAGTCATGACGAAAACCGAATCAGGGAAGTCCGACGAACGCGCCGGAGACATTCCCGTCGACGGCCGATGACGGGCCCGGGAAATACCGAGCCGGGGAACGGAGACAAAATCCGAGCATATAATCCGACATGGGACGCCCCATAGAGTAGGTACACAAGCGCGCGTCGACCGGAAACCGAATTTAAAATCCGGAGGTAACGACCGTCATTCCGGAGATAACAACCGTCATAAAATTGTAAAGCCGGGTATCAGATAGTTAGTCAGACGCGATATTGTAAAGCGTAAAGCGTCGAGAACGTTCGAATTATCGAAAACAATAATGTATAATATTAAGGTTTGAATCATGTAAGGGGATAGCGACAGAAGTAGATTCGAGAACATTCGAACGTAAACACGAGCGAGTAAAAATTTCCGAATGTAAACACGAGCGAACAAAGGCCCACCGAGACAAACAGATCGGAATGCGGACAAAAACAGCCGTCGCGAACCGCCGAAATCGTAAACACGCAGGAATGCGGACCCGGAGTCGAAAACAAGTTCGAGCATAAGTCGTGGTGGGGGAAGTCGTGGCAAATCAGCGAGACCGAGCGAAGAGTGGGACTCGAGGCAGTCGCTCGACAGAAATACGCGCGTACGGACGTATCCGAGATACACCTCTGAAGACAATCGGCCACTTAGCCGAGTATTACGCTACCGCCCGCGATACGAAAGCGGGAACACATAGTCGTATAACCTATTACGAGCGCGAAACGAATATTGTGAAATTAAGATTCTGGTGTTGGTCATCAAGTCTGTAAGGCCATCCTGAAATCAAGGTGTGATTGTAATTTGATCTAAGAATAAAAGATCATTAATTTACATAAAACAAAAGTGTCTCAAGTTAGTGAATACTTACCTGATACTTACCTGATCCTTTGATATCGACGAATCGGTGTCGTCGTCCAGCGCTGATCCAAATCCAACGTTGACGATTCATTCGTTGTCCAGCGGCGATCCGATTGACGATCCATTGATGTCCAGCGGCAATCCGGTATGCGGTAAGGCGATGATCCGGGGAAGTCCAGCATAGGCGATCCGATTGGAGATCCAGCGTTGTCCAGCGGCGATCCAAGGTCACGTAGTTGGTGGTCCATCGTTGTCCAGCGGCGATCCATCGAAGGCAGGAACCTGAAACAGAAAAGAGGGTCAATATTAGAATCCATTCCTAACGAGAAACGAAAACTAAACCTTCTCGGTAGATTTCTGGTTAAACCGAGTGGCGACCGAGCAGTAGTCTGATATATTTCGCGAATCTGAGCCGACACTTAGCCGTGTCCGGTTACAACCTAACTGTTGCGTATTATCTATTTAAATCATATAAACTCCCGCGTTCTCTGATCCTTTAGCGGTGACCCAATGCGCTGCGACTATCGACCAACCAATCGCGTGCGCGCTCCTAGCATCGCTCAGCCAATTGCGTGCGGTTTCCGTTTTCTTCTCGGCGAACGGGCCCGTGCCAGTCCAGTTGCGGTCTGTGTTCCGACGTGTGACGAGCACAGTCCTCTCGACGGGTAAAAAAGCAACGCTCATTGTAAAATATTATCGAACGAAGTCTGTAAGTTCGGTAGTGGTGCTATTGACGAAAGGTGCAATAAAACTAATTAAACTCAAAGACACGTTGTCTTGACCACGCCGTTCCCGAAGAATCACACCGGTGAACACGCGCGGAGGGCGATCCAGCCCGCAGATTCTCTCTCGGACGACAAGCCCGCAGGGGAGGAATTAACAATTGGTCCTTCGAGCCGGATATCCGGCAAAATCACGCCTTCCTTTTCGTCGCCGCCACACAAGGGCTCACCAAAAGCCCGCCCGTCGCAATCGGGTTGCATCGAGCATTCGACGCCATCCCGACAAGCCGTCGTCATTGCGGCATATTTTCATTTACGTTCGAGCTCCGCAGCGCCAGTGCGCTTGCACCTACCAACAAACGGGTCATCGACGGAGCCTACTCGGACCACGCTGCTGATCTTCCCGCCACACAGCGAGGAATCGTCAGGCAACAGGCATCGGCAGCCATCTTCCCGCCCTCTTCCCGCCATCTTCGAGTAATCGCCCGCCAACGGACATTGGCAGCCATATTGCGTCGTCTTCTTCCCCTCCATACAGCGACCAATTGCCTGCGACGGGCACCGGCAGTCACGTCACATCGTCTCCTGCTCGTCTTCCGCTGCGATTCGCCAACGCTCTCCGTATTATTGTTAAGGTAAAGAAAATTGTTTAGCGCTACCCGACCAGAAAGCCTCTTTTTACAATGGCTACCGAAGACGATTTCAACTTGCTTAAAAGACGCCGTGCGACAGTAAAGTCGGCATGTACGCGCATAAAAAGTTATGTCGATTCTGTTCGCGGCCATACGCCAGCGATAATATCTCAGATTGAGGAGCGTAAGGATAAATTAGAACGTCAGTGGGACAAATATAACGATTTACAATTAAAATTGGAAATGCTCGATGAGGCCGAGGCTAATGACAGGGTAGCTTTCGAAGAGGCATATTATGACTTATCAGCTAAAATGCGGGATTTATTAAGAGGTTTGTCTGCCTCACCTAATGTTGCGCCGTCACTACCGGGGACATCGACAAATACTTCCGGAGTATCGGAGCCCTTCTGCAATGTACGTTTACCTAAGCTCGATTTACCTAAATTTTCGGGAAAATACGACGAATGGTTTCCTTTTCACGATTCATTTACCGCGATTATACATGCGAACGCATCGCTCAGTAACATACACAAGTTGCAATACTTGAGAGCCGCGGTCTCGGGAAATGCGAGTGCGGTGATAGGTTCACTAGAAATGTCGGACGCTAATTACGCGGTTGCATGGAACCTTCTCAAAGAAAGATACGACAATAAAAGGGTGATAGTACAGACTCATATAAGGTCAATCGTTGACCTGCCGGTAATGAACAGGGAAAACGCATCTGAATTGCGGCAAATCGCGGATGGCGCCGCACGCCATGTGCATGCTTTAACGGCTTTAAAACGCCCGACCGACGCGTGGGACGATCTCTTGGTTTATATTCTCAGTTCCAAACTAGACACGAATACAGCACGGGAATGGCAGTCGTCATTAAAGGGCGTAGAATTGCCGTCATTAAAACAGTTCTTCGAGTTTCTAACACATCGATGCCGAGTACTCGAGGCTACTTGCAAGTCATCCGGTGCCAGCTCGCGTTCTCAGCCGCATGCCAAACAAAAGGCATCATGCAATAGTGCACTTAATGCGAAATGTGAATATTGTCAGGGCGCGCACTTTATTTATCGATGCCCGCAATTTTTAGCCCTTTCGATTCCTAAACGGATAGCAGAAGCTCGTACTCGTAAGTTATGCTTGAATTGCTTACGGTCGACAGCTCACACTTCGAACAAATGCACGTCTGGAGGCTGCAAGACCTGCACTCGTAAACACAATACGTTGCTGCACTTGCAGACGACGGCGTCCGAACAAGCGGAGTCAAGCGGTTACGAAAAGATCGATAAGGTCTCATCAGGGCCAGCTGTTTCGGACGCGGTAATCGCTCACACATCAAGCGTATCGGACGGCAAATCCATACTATTATCAACCGCCGTGGCTTTCGTTTGCGCCGCGGACGGATCTCAAAGATCTTGTCGCGTCCAATTAGATTCGGGATCCCAAGTTAACCTAATTTCTCGGGAGTGTCTCAATAGTTTGCGCTTGACCCCACGTTCCGTGAACATGTCCATATCCGGCATAAATGGCACAGCTACACGCTCCACTGAAGCAGTTCACGTAAAACTGCAGTCGCGATTAAATTTATTTTCCGTTACCCTCGATTGCTTAGTAACGGGTTGCGTAACCGACAGCGTTCCCGCATTCAACATGAAAAAATCGGCATTTAATCTACCGCGAAATATTGAATTGGCCGATCCTAATTTTAACGTCTCTTCGGATATTGACATTCTTGTCGGCGCAGAAGTTTTTTGGAGTCTCGTATGCGTGGGACAAATCAAGGCCTCAGTTAACCGTCCAACGCTACAAAAGACGAGATTCGGTTGGATCTTTGGTGGTCTGACGGGCACGCGCGTCGCGCAAGACCAGAGAGCAGTTGCTCTTCACGCTACTATAAGCAACGCCGAATTGCATAATCAGCTCCAACGATTTTGGCGAATAGATGACATTTCCAATAATTCTAACAATTATACCGTTGAGGAGCAGGCCTGCGAGAGGCACTTTTCAGATACTGTTCGTCGCGATCCGCAAGGCAGATACGTCGTTAAACTGCCTCTACAGGAAGGTTGGGCCGACAGGCTCGGAAATTCTAGAGATATTGCATTGAATCGTTTTCGCGCATTAGAAAAGCGTCTTGACCGCGACCCTGCCTTAAAAGGACTCTATTCCGAATTCATGGAGGAGTACATCGCGTTAGGGCACATGGAACTAATAAACGAGCAATCGTCAAATCAACAGGGTGTCTATTATATATAATAGGTATACCTCACCATTGTGTTTTTAAAGAAACGGCTGAGGGCCCCAAAATACGCGTAGTGTTTAACGCCTCGTGCAAAACTGATACCGGACTCTCCCTAAACAACCTAATGCTTGTCGGTCCGGTCGTTCAGCAAGATCTCGCCTCCATACTCCTGCGTTTTTGCATTCACAAATTCGTACTTGTGGCTGACATAACAAAAATGTATCGCCAAATACGGCTTCACCCTACTCAAACGCGATTGCACAGAATCTTCTGGCGTAAAGATAACAATTTAAAGATTGAAGTGTATGAATCAATGGTCGTCACCTACAGAACCGCGGCGGCCGCTTTCGTAGCCACAAATACGATAAAGCATCACGCAGAGCAACGTGCGCGAGAATATCCCCTCGGTTCACTGTGCGTCACGCGAGATTTTTACGTTGATGATATGCTCACAGGCGCTGATTCGATTACCGACGCTCTCGCAATTCGCGATCAGACTATCCAGTTGCTTAGGGAAGGATCGTTTAAACTCAGCAAGTGGGGATCTAATTGCCCCGAACTGCTATCGGGCGTAAGCTGTTCGTGGCGAAAGGGTTGTATCGCTCGACAAGGAAAACGACGTTCGTATTTTGGGCATTCTTTGGGACCAAGATGGCGATTTCTTCCGATTCTCTTATGAACCCAGCCACGTCTCCGGTCCCGTGACCAAACGTTCAATATTATCCGAGGTGTCCCGATTGTTCGACCCGCTAGGTTTGCTGGGCCCTACCATCGTAATTGCAAAGCTCGTATTACAGGATCTTTGGCAATCGGGTCTTGATTGGGATGAATCAGTGCCTCAGGATGCGCACACCAAATGGATGCAGTTCAAACTACAGCTACCCAATATCAAAGAACTACAGATTCCTCGGTGTGTCAGGGGTTGTGCCGACCATCAGGACATTGAGATACACGGATTTTGCGACGCCAGCCAGCGCGCTTACGGCGCATGCGTATACATTCGCATCAAAGTAGGACAAGATGAATACAAGTCTTTCTTGCTTTGCTCCAAGTCTCGCGTTGCTCCGCTCAAGGCCGTGACCCTTGCACGTCTAGAATTATTGGCAGCGTTATTGCTCGCCCAATTAGCCGATAAAGCCAGAGCATCATTAAACCTGTCTAGTATAAAAATTACGTTGTGGTCGGATGCCACTATAGCATTACATTGGATCTCCTCTCCGTCGCGCAAATGGACTACTTTCGTGGCGAACCGTATCGGAGAAATACAAAGACTAACCGAACCGCGTCAATGGCGACACGTTGCGTCCTCTGATAATCCGGCAGATGTGTTGTCACGAGGACTGCTTCCTAACGAGCTAATACACTCACACATGTGGTGGCATGGCCCTCCGTTTTTACAACTACCCGAGCGGCAATGGCCTAGCAGCGAATTTGTCCTGCCTAACGAGATTCCTGAACAAAGGAAGATTTGCACAGTCGTTGTACCTCAGCATACCAATGTCATCGATGACCTGCTTAACAAGTTTTCCAATCTAAATAAAATTTGTCGCATTATTGCTTATTGCCTTAGGCTCTCAGCTCCCCGGAATTCCAAACCGTCAACCCTTGCCGTATCACCCAAAGAAATGACTCATTCATTAAACACAATTTGTAAGGTCATTCAAAAACAATCCTTCGCAGATGAGTACGATTCTTTGACTAAGCACCGCGACATTAGCAAAACTAGCAATCTTCTGTGTCTCTCCCCATTCATGGACGAGGACCGACTAGTCCGTGTAGGTGGAAGATTGAAAAATTCCGCACTGGCCTTCGACGCCCGACATCAGATAGTACTGCCGCGAAATCACGAATTGTCTAAACGTATAATTGAGCTTGAACACGTACGCAATATGCATTCCGGCTTGCAGGCCACCATGGCCGCGGTAAGGCAACGATTTTGGCCGCTCTCGTTGAGGTCAACCACGCGGAAGATAATAGCTAATTGTGTGACATGCTTTAAGGTAAAACCTGTCTCTTCTGAGGCATTGATGGGCTCTTTGCCCGAGACTCGCGTTACGGTATCACGGCCATTCACGCATTGCGGAGTGGATTCGCCGGTCCGGTAATATTACGGGAGAGTAAGCGTCGTAATTCGCGTAATCATAAGGCGTACATCTCCGTCTTCGTGTGCTTCGCTACCAAGGCGGTGCACTTGGAGCTTGTTAGTGATCTTACCACCGACGCATTAATCGCGGCTCTCAAAAGACTTATCTCTCGCAGAGGCAAGCCAGAACGGATCTATTCCGATAACGCGACTAATTTCGTTGGTGCACAAAAGCAAATAAAAGAGCTATATGATTTCCTCAAGGCCGACGGTACACGAGACCACATAGAGCATTTCTTGCGCGAACAAAAAACTGAGTGGAGCTTTATTCCTCCCAACGCTCCGCACCACGGTGAGTTATGGGAAGCTGCGGTCAAATCCGTCAAATTCCACCTCGCGCGCATAGTGAGTAGCTCGCATTTAACTTTCGAGGAGATGCAAACCGTTTTATGCGAAATTGAAGCAATTTTGAATTCGCGTCCTATAACTCCATTAAGTTCGGATCCTAATGACATGACTTACTTAAGTCCTGGGCACTTTCTGGTCGGGGCACCGTTGAATAGTTTTCCTACCTCGGATTTAAATGATATAAATGTAAACAAGTTATTGCGTTGGCAAGTGATTGAGCAAATGCGTCAGCACTTTTGGCGTAGATGGAGCCACGAGTATCTCAACACCCTGCAGCAGAGGAACAAGTGGAAGACGTCCAAGGGTCAACAGCTAAAGACGGGGCAATTGGTCATAATAAAACAGCAAACAACGGCACCCCTGCAATGGCCCATCGGACGAGTCCAGGAGATACACACCGGATCCGACGGCGTAGCGCGCTCGGCTACTGTCAAAACGAGCAAGGGCTCTTATGTTAGGCCTCTCGCCAAACTGGCCATACTGCCCGCATAGCCACAAGTTTCATTTCCTCTTATTTTATTGTAAACTTCCGTTACCGACTTGTAATCGCGCACTTTCCTTTTTTTTGTTTGTTCTTTAGATATCCTCTTATCTTTAAGTGTCGCGCATTAATTCGTTTCAGAATTAAGAACTGCATGTTAAATCATTAGTACAAATTAATTTAGTCATTTATTTTAAGCTTGCGCTAAATTAGATCTTATACTACTATCATCACGACCCGTGAATTGAACGCGCGTTGTCATTCGTTTTGAAAGTTGTGTCCATCTACCATAGCACGTTGAAGGCGAACCCTTCAAGGGGGGCGGCGTTGTTGCGTATTATCTATTTAAATCATATAAACTCCCGCGTTCTCCGATCCTTTAGCGGTGACCCAAAGCGCTGCGACTATCGACCAACCAATCGCGTGCGCGCTCCTAGCATCGCTCAGCCAATCGCGTGCGGTTTCCGTTTTCTTCTCGGCGAACGGGCCCGTGCCAGTCCAGTTGCGGCCTGTGTTCCGACGTGTGACGAGCACAGTCCTCTCGACGAGTAAAAAAGCAACGCTCATTGTAAAATATTATCGAACGAAGTCTGTAAGTTCGGTAGTGGTGCTATTGACGAAAGGTGCAATAAAACTAATTAAACTCAAAGACACGTTGTCTTGACCACGCCGTTCCCGAAGAATCACACCGGTGAACACGCGCGGAGGGCGACCCAGCCCGCAGATTCTCTCTCGGACGACAAGCCCGCAGGGGAGGAATTAACACTAACTAACCTAATTGAAGGACGGACTCGCAAGCGCGTCAAAGTTGACATAGGCCGGTATTCATTCATAGTCGGTTCTTATATTTAAGACCGTCTTAAGTACGATCTTAAGATGTTATGAACCAATCACAGAGCCATATTAGCATCTTAAGACATTACTTAAGACGGTCTTGAAATAAAAACCGACTATGAATACCGGCCAATAGTATTATAGTTAACATTTATAGTTGCACTATGAATGTTATCTCTTCCAGGTTATGTGACAAAAAATTGACCAATTACATCAAGTATTTTCGAACCGTAATGCTGCCATTTTCGAAGAGACATCCCAGGTAGCAGGATGACGTCTAAAGGTGCCTTTTCACGTTGACGCTCGACCGGCTCGACGCTCATTTTCAGTAAGCAAAAATCTTCAGAAATAATATTTTTTATTTATATATATATCTGTTTAGTAATGCTGTTCGGACACAGGATTGCTTGCACGCGGGTAGGCTCTTGTGGCACGCGCGAGGATAGTGTGATAGTTAATTGCAACACGGAGGGTACAGTCAACTTGTAATACACCTTTATTGTTAACTTTAGCATCAATAACGGTAGCAGTGTAAGCTCTTAATGAGAGAAGTCGCACTCAGCTTAAGGACCCGAGGCTACCTTAGATAATTGAGCCGTTACAATCACGATGCTTCGTGACGAACCTTTGGGTTACGACTGACTGCCGACACGTCGCACTCTTTCGCTCCAAACTAAACGGCGAGAGGGCAGTAGCCGACACACACATTCCACAATCGCTCAGTATGTCCGCTCGAAATCGCGCAATACGAAACAATATCCATAAAATATTACTACTTGAAGATATTACTTGAAAATAATTAATATTTTACGTATTTCGAAGTCCATTATTTATTTTACTGGGACGATCAACGACGATTCAGCGTCAACGCTGGATATTAAATAAATTCAACTTTATTTCTTGACGCTGGCGTCAAAGCAAAATCACGTGACCCTAGAAATAATACTTTATATATATATAAACAATAACAATAATCTATGTGTATATATATATATATAAATTTATAGATTTTTGCTCGCTGAAAATGAGCGTCGTGCGTCAACGTGGCACCTTAAATGGCACCTTAAAGACGTTTCAATGACGTTAGAGACGTTATTAATACGTCATTTCACGTCACTCTGCTACCTGGGATGATTTTAATTGGCCAATTCTTACGGTACGTCTTACGTTACTGCTATATGTGAATTTGTGTGTGAAGGCCCTTAGGGCCGGTCTACAATGGGTGTCATAAGTCGTAAATTGTAAGACTTGACCAATGACAGTCTATTCTTCTTCTTGCGGTTGAAGAATAATGAACTGTGATTGGCCAATTCTTACGATTTACGACTTACGACACCCATTATAGACCGGCCCTTAAAGGCTGATTTATGTTAGGCGTAACTGTTTAAGCAGTAATCCCTCAAAAATTGACCAATCACAGTCGATTATTCATCTCACGTTCGACTGTGATTGGTAAATTGTGGTTACTGCCAGCATAAATCAGCCTTAAGACTTTCGCACACAAATTGCCATAACCACAAACAACGTAAAACGTAAACGTAAGCTGAAGGAACCAATCAAAATATTGCTTTAGCTTTATGTATTCTAGAAGACGATAGAAATGATGACGACGTTTACACCGAATGATGACTATAACTTAATTTAGCGTAAATCGGGCCGTGTAAACGTCGTCATAATTTCTATCGTCTTCTATAGGATACTCTGTCGATAATTCCTTCCGTACCAAACATAAGGTCTAGATTCGTATCTCGCTGACCCCGAGAGCCCACTCTCGACAATGTATCAACGTTGACGCAGATGAATTCCTCATCGCTCATCACCTCGTACAAAAGGTCTCCGTAGTTGCTTGTGTTCGGGCAGTTCCAAGAGGTGTTGTGGGCGTTCATGTATCCCAGAATAATAGTATCATTACTACTACCATCTAGAGCACGAAAAACCGATTGGAGATCCCGTCTTGTCATGGCCTCTCGTGGGTGTCTATAAACGGCAACAATATTTAAATTTTTATTAAGATTTTTGGCAAACGACGTCATATCCCACCGGCAGAGTTCCAGAGACAGGGAGAATCTCAAAATCTAAGTGATTGCGGAGAGAGATAGACACGCCTCCGCTATTTTTACTGTTAATAGTCTTGTGACTGGAGAAGAAAACTTGATTGGGACCAGAACATCTGGTCTCAATAAGGACGACGATGTCATAGTCCAAAACATTCTTGGTGAGCTCATCTCTGCTACTCCTGTAGTCCCGGCAGTTCCACAGTAATAGATTGAATTATATAAATGGAGAGGTGGAAGACCTCCCCCATCTACTCGAAGAGTGTCCTAGTTCCTTACGTCTGTACATTTCTCTTTTATCTATATTATTTTCTTCATTGCTGTCATTTTTCGGGGCTGATGCCAAGTTCCCCTGACCGCCCCGCTCTGACTGTAAAAGCGCTCCAATCAAAATCTCTTTCGCTACTGAAAATCTCTGAAGTAGCTGTAACACGCTAGTTATAACTGTGTCTAGGGGAGGGTCTAATTCCCCGTGGCTTACCGCCGGATCCCCCCGGGCAACCTGAGCCCAAGATGGTCCATTTTGCACAGGAGAAAGGGCGATGCCCCTCCTCTCCTTTGTAATCTCGCCAGCGCGAGTGTCAAAACGATCGTAGTAATTACTAGCGCCGTTCAGCGGCACGGGTGCACTTCTCGGCCTCGTGGGCGCACGGCCACCGGGTTCCCTCGCTCTGTCCTGGCGCCGGGTTTCCCGTTCTCCATTTCTGTTCTCCGCACACCCCTCCAATGGATCAACTCTCTGCGACAACTCCGGCCAAACCGTCGGTTCCCTGAACTAGTCTCGGGGTTTCTGGGGGGTATCCTCCCCCTCTACAATCCGCCTGGCTCTGTGGAATGAAACGTTTTTATATGCCATAACTATGTTTATGTTTTTATTTTTCTCATGCATCGGGCAACCTCTAAAAGTGGACTTATGTTGTCCATCACAATTGCAACAGCGAACCGGTCTATCGCAATGTCCATGGGATTTATCCCCGCATACTATACAACGAGTCTCAGACTTGCATGCAACCTTAGTGTGTCTATATTTAAAGCAGTTAAAACATTGTCAAGTTTGTGGTACGTACGGTCTGACTCTCAGGGATACTCCATTTCTAAATATAGATAGATCACAGATCTTGTCAGTCTTAAAAGTAGTGATTATGTTGTCCGTGGCAACAAGCGTCGTCTTCTGGGTATCGGGGTTCCAACTGCGTCGATACATCCTGTCCAATTTAATTATCTTAGACCTGTTTTGAATCACTAAACACAGCTCTGGAATCGTCGAAGGCCAATCTGAGATGACACCCTTGCAAATGATAGAACACTGTTCCAAGTAAGCTTTTAATTTCGGCTCATTAATTGATTCTAAGATATCGGCCCCCCCCTACCGCACCCACCTCCGCCGGTAGGCAGCGTAGACCTCGCTTTACAACTTTAAAGTACATGCTAAGGTTGCCGTCCGATTCACACTCACAGCGTTGTAAAGAGCGATGCTTTTCGGAGGTGGGTGCGGGGGGGGCAAAGGCCCCCCTTGCATTCCCCGCGTGTGTGTGTGTGTGTTCCGGCATGTCGGAAAAAATAGGTATAAAAATAGGAAAAAAAATTGGTAAAAAAATAGGTAGGGTACATATTTTTCGGGCTCCCCCGATTGATTATTACTGTCGGAGTCACAACAAAGGTTTTTACCAAGAGAGCCGCAAGAAAATATCAAAATTCGGAAAAGACCCTATTGTAAAGAATTACCATTTAAAAATCGATATCTCAAAAACTATGCATCGTAGCGCATTGTGGTTTGCGGCATTCTTTTTTTCGCGGAAGATCTATCAAATATACCTATCAAATTGAGGGGCCCCGGAAATAACATTATCCCCTAACCGAGTATCCTTTATTGCAAACACGATGCTCAGGACATACTTTACATTTTATAATACATGTTTCCAAAGATCCGTCTCTTTTGAGGCATACATAACCAATTGCCTGATCGCCGTACGATTCTCGTGATAACCTATAAAAATTGTTTATTATTTTATTAATTCATCATTTTTAATTAATTTGGAGAATAACCAGGAACTATACAGTCATTATTCACGAATAAATGGACTTACATTGCGGCTTTTGCATTTCTAACCTCAGCAGCGTTGAACTTGTCACTTTGTTTTATAAATTCGAACACCATAAATATGTCAGTCTTATGCCCGTTTCTACCATATTTGCTTTAACCTGCAGTTTAGCCAAACTTACGTTAGTTTTAAACTTCGGTTTAGTTCAGATAAGTTTCTACCAACGTTACATAGTGAACGTTTAGCTAAATCTATAACTTGTATGTTGGTTCGAATAGCGAACTTATTCCGGGAGGTGGAGAAGAAATAGGATTCAGATGCTCTCTGGTGGTGTGCTCTTAACGTTCTGGATGTATTTCGCGCCGTGCGCTTCTTCTTTGGTACACTGTAGCCAACTTAAAGCTAGGGACAAAGTCTAGTGCGGTCTTTGCCCAATGAGGAGCTTGCAGAGATCCAACATCCTGCCCCCCTTGGAAAGCGGAAGGTTTACAATACAATAGTTAAATAGTATAATAATACATGAAAGAGCGGATCTTATTAAGAATATCGCATATATAAAAGAAAACGAATGTCGTATAGTCGCATACATAAAGATGCCTGTTTTGCGGGTAATACATAAAATAAAATTCTTTTTTAAATATAAACGCAGGTAAGATTTAGCTTACATGACCAGAAAATAATACTAAACTTATATAACTATGTTAAGTGTTCGACTTATTCATATGACTCTATTCTCTTCGATAGGTAAGATACATATTTTAGATAAAGCTCGTTTTTTCATTCCTCGGCTTGTGCGTATCGTGACTACCCTAGTCAGGTTATCAGGCCCTGGATGTACAGTTACTATCCGACCTAGAGGCCAGGACATTGAAGGAGTATTTTCATTCTTGATAAGCACCATTGTGCCTTCTTTTATATTTGTCGTATTGGAAAACTTCCACTTGACGCGTTGCTGGAGTTGAGCTACGTACTCTTTGGACCATCGTGTCCAGAAATTTTGCTTAATTTGAGTAAGCAACTGATATCTCGTTAAACGATTTGTAGGCAACTGACTTACGTCATACTCCGGAATCGCGTTAAGTGGTTCACCTATAAGAAAGTGGCCGGGGGTCAATACCTGTAGATCCGCAGGGTCACTAGAAATAGGAGTACGAGGCCTCGAGTTTAGACAGGCTTCTATTTGCGTTAAGATCGTGTATAATTCTTCAAAACTTAATATAGTTGTACCGATAATCTTTCGCATATGATTTTTCGCTAGCTTAACTGAGGATTCCCACACTCCACCCATGTGCGGGGCGTAAGGGGGGATAAATTTCCATTCTATAAACTGTTCCGCTAGGAATTCGTGTATTTGTGTCTGCGTAGACTGTTTGAGCAAATAATCTTTTAAATCCTTTAAGTGATTGTTAGCACCTGTAAAAGTGGTACCATTGTCTGAATATAAAATAGAGCATTTTCCTCTACGAGCAATAAAGCGTTTTATCGCATTGAGAAATGATGTTGTGCTTAAGTCGGATACCAATTCAAGGTGTATTGCCTTCGTCGCTAAACATACAAACAAGGACAGATACGCTTTACCGGTTTTATTTCGCGAGATCTTTATATTGAAGGGACCGGCGTAGTCTACTCCAGTGTTTAAAAATGGTCTGGTTGGTGTCACGCGGACTGAAGGCAAGCTTCCCATTAGCTGAGTTGCTATTATAGGTTTCGTGCGAAAGCAAACAATACAGTTTCTTAAAGTACGACGTACCGTGTTTTTGCCATCCAATGGCCAATACTTATCGCGCATGGTGGCTAAAATTAATTGAGGTCCTGAGTGCAAGTTTTTATAATGAATGTCCTTAACTATCAGATTTGTAAGATGACTTTTGCTCGGTAAGATAATCGGATGCTTTTGAGCATGTTCTATTGGTGCGCGATGGAGCCTTCCCCCCACACGAATGAGACCATCCGAATCTAAGAAGGGATGCAATGTTAATAATTTACTTTTAGAATTTAATCGCGACTGCTTATGAAGGTCATGTAAATCTTGTGGGAATTCATTTGCTTGGCAGATTTTAATAATCGCAGTTATTGCTTTGTTAATTTCGTTAACTGTTAAAGGTCCGTTTATTTTTACGGCATTCTTTGAAGCATTATTCTTGAAGCGTAGGCAGTATGCTATTACGCGTTTTAATCTTGTGAAAGATGAGAACCTTTCTATAATTGTGGGGTCCTGTGTGGCTGAGTAGTGTGCTAGTACCCTTGTTGTACGAACTTCAGGTATGTCCTTAGCAGCATTTTCACACTCGTACGGAGGCATCGCTGTGTCATGATGAAGGAATGCGGGTCCTTCCCACCATATGTTTGTAGATTTTAGCCTTTCAGGATTAATTCCTCTTGATAATGGATCAGCTGGGTTATCTTGTGATTTTATGTGATGCCATTGTACTTGATTCGCGACGCGATGGATTTCTGCTACTCTATTTGCTACAAACGTGTTCCACCTACTTGATTCGTGGCTGATCCATGCTAGTGCTATTTGGAAGTCGCACCAGTAATGTCTTTCATCTAGATTGATATTTAGTGCTTGAGTGGCCTTTTCACCTAAATTGACCAATAGAACGGCGCTACACAATTCTAATTTAGCTAAGGATATCTTCTTCATCGGTGCTATACGTGATTTGGCACATAACAGCCTTAGTGTATATCTGAAACCAGATGAAATAGTGCGAATAAAAAGACAAGCGCCATAGGCCTTTTCAGACGCATCGCAGAATCCATGTAATTCTATTTTGATTGCATTGTCACCGATTACTCTTCTAGGAATGCTGATGGACTCTAGACAGGAGATGTTTGATTTCCATTGTGTCTACAATGTGTGTATTTCATCGCTTACGGGGTCATCCCAACCGCTTTTTAGCTGCCACAAGCGCTGCATAATTATCTTGGCCTTTACCACTATTGGTCCTAACCAACCGAGGGGGTCGTAAATTTGTGCGATGTTCGCTAATATGTGACGCTTTGTGATTTTTTGCTGACTTTCTAATTTTAGTTTATAATCAAACTAGCTGATTACCCGGGCTCCGCCCCGGAGAACATATGTAATAAGACACACAAATAGTCTCTCTCTTTCTCTCCCTCTCTCTCTCTCTCTCTCTCCCTCTCTTTCTCTCCCTCTCTCTCTCTCTCTCTCCCTCTCTTTCTCCCTCTCTCCTTCTCTCTCTCTCTCTCTCTCTCTCTCTCTCTCTCTCTCTCTCTCTCTCTCTCTCTCTCTCTCTCTCTCTCTCTCTCTCTCTCTCTCTCTCTCTCTCTCTCTCTCTCTCTCTCTCTCTCTCTCTCTCTCTCTCTCTCTCTCCCCCTCTCTCCCTCTCCCTCTCCCTCTCCCTCTCCCTCCCTCTCCCTCTCCCTAATCTCCCTCTCTCTCCCTCTCTCTCTTCTCTCCCTCCTCTCCCTCTCTCCCTCCCCCTCTCGATCTCTCTCTCTCCATCTCTCTCTCTTCCTCTCTTTCTCCCTCTCTCCTCTCCCTCTCTCTCTCTCCCTCTCTCTCCCTCTCTCTCCTCTCTTCTCTCCCTCTCTCTCTCTCTCCCTCTCCCTCTCTCTCCCTCTCTCTCTCTCTCTCCCTCTCTCTCTCTTCTTCTCTCTCTCCCTCTACCCCTACTTCATGTATAATTCTTTGAAATTCAATCAATTATTTCCCAAAAAATTGGAAAAATTATAAAAACCGGTTTCCAAAAAGATCAATAACAAAAATAGTACACTTTATAGCACTTCCCGGGAAATTCTACCCCTACTTCATATACAATTCTTTAAGATTCGGTCAATTAATTCCCGAAAAATTGAAAAAAATTTGGTACCGGCTTCCAAAAAGATCGGTAACGAAAAATTATACACTTTATAGCACTCCCCGGAAAATTCTACCCCTGTTTAATCTATAATTCTTTGAGATTCGGTCAATTATTTCCCGAAAAATTAGAAGAATTGGAAAAACCGGTTTCCAGAAAATCGGTAACAAAAAACTATACACATAGTGGCACTCCCCGGAAAATTCTACCCCTATTTCATATACTTTTGGTAGAAATTTGATCTATAATTCTTTGAGATTCGGTCAATTATTTCTCAAAAAATTAGAAAATTTAAAAAAACCGTTTTCCAGGAAATCGGTAACGAAAAACTATACACTCTATAACACTCCCCGGGAAATTCTACCCCTATTTCATATACTTTTGGTAAAAATTCGGTCGAATAGTTCAAGAGTGTATAAAGGACATACATACATACATACATACATTCATTTTTATATATATAGATGTATCTGAAACTGTATTCCACCATAGTCCTAGTATTTTTGTCGCTTCACCGAGCATGACTGTGGATTCACTACTAGGTTGATCGCTAATTTCTGGAACGTTGGATTTCCACTTCCTAAGCTCGAACTTTGCACTGGCAAGTACAGTCGTGATGTCTCGCTTTTTTCGTTTTAAATTTTCCATATTATCGTCCCCAGTTAGTAAGTCGTCTACATAAAAATCCTCGAGTATGATTTTGGCAGCTTCCGGGTACTCCTCTTGCTTTTGCTTCGCTGTTTCTTGAAGGCTTCTGATGGCTTCAAATGAAGAACTTGTCATCCCGTATGTAACTGTGCCGAGATCGTGTATTTTAATAGGCTCTTCACGCTTCCATCGCCAGAGTATGCGCTGCAATTTACGGTGGATTTTAGCGATCTTGATTTGGCGATACATTTTAGTAATGTCTGCTGACATTGCGTATTGGTGTTGACGTAAACGTGTTACAATATCAAATAGATCGTCCTGTATATTTGGTCCGGTCATGAGTAAATCGTTCAGCGATTTTCCTGATAATGTCTTGGAAGATGCGTTAAAGACGACCCTTAGCTTAGTAGTGGTACTATCTTCTTTTATGACCGCGTGATGCGGAATATAATACGCGGGTGAATCGTCAATTTCTTCGTATGGTACTTCTCGCATGTGATCCAAACTCAAATACTCACGCATGAATTCGTGATATTGATGCTTCAAGTCAATTTGCTTTTCTAGCCTTCGTTCTAAAGCCTTTAGTTGTTTTTCGGCTATGAAGTAAGACTCACCTAGCTCTTCAATGGCACCTTTTAATGGCAATTCAACAATAAAGCGGCCTTCCTCATCCCTGGAGTGAGTAGCGACGAAGTGAGCTTCACATTCATTTTCTTCATTGGAAAGGTGCACCTTTTGATTGATTTCTTCTATCTCCCAAAATTTTTCCAGTTGGTGGCTAAGCTTCAAGTTTGCAGAAACATTGCAATATGTTTTGTGGCTTGATGGAGTTTCCTTAGACTGAATGCGCCCGGATATAATCCATCCAAACAAGGTTTCTTGCAATATAAGTGCTTGTCCTGGTGGTCGTATTTGACGATTACAGATTAATTCCCAAAAAATGGATGCGCCGAGCAAAATATTTATGTCCCCTGGAGTATAGTATTCGGGATCAGCTAACTGCAAGTCGGGGGGGATTTCTAATTTTCTCTTATGCAATTCTGTCGTTGGCAGGCGTTCAGTAATCTTATTAATAATTACAAAGTGAAGTTTAGCTTGAAATGCACTTGTTCGCGATTTAATTGTTGCGCATGTTTGCTGGATAGCATTTATGGAAGAATTACTAATGCCTACAATAGTCGTATCAATAGTTTCGGGCCTTAAATTTAATATTTTGCTACAATCCTTCGTAATAAAATTGGATTGCGACCCGCTGTCGAGAAGAGCACGACATTCGTGTAGGGCTCCGTAACCATCGCGCACCAATATGACCGCTGTGGAGAGTAAAACTTGAGGCGTTCTTTGAGCGCTACAATGATTAACCGAGACTGCGGTTGAGCCTGAGTTCGAAGCAATAGCAAGTTGGGCTTGCGTTTGATTGGTAACCGCGGAAACAGATTTATCCTCTACCTTAGAACTAGCATCTTTGTTGCTTGATACTTTTACATCTGAAGAATTAGGTATATGCAATAACGTGTTATGATAGCCTTTGCATTGCTTACAATTAGGGGCTTTGCAATTTCGCCCGTGAAAAGTCTTAAGGCATTTAATACATAAACGTTTTCTTTTTACTTCAGAATTTCTATCAGCAATTGACATTCCAAGAAATATATTACACTCATGGGTTTTGTGATTGTCAGAACATATTAAACATGACG
Organism: Temnothorax nylanderi; assembly: GCF_030848795.1. Lineage (NCBI taxonomy): Eukaryota > Metazoa > Arthropoda > Insecta > Hymenoptera > Formicidae > Temnothorax > Temnothorax nylanderi. Next base: position 125,044 of record NW_027249390.1, on the reverse strand, counting down.
AAGTATTTGAAGCGACGTATGATTGCGACGTATTTTTGCCATGACCTGGCGTCTTGTTATTGCTTCGATTATCGCTAGAAGTGGGATATTGAAAATTACGATTGGCACGACTCACTGATTCCAAAAAGGCACCACGATTTGTAAGGAACTCTAAAAATTCTGTTAAGGTAGGAAACTCTTCTATAGACCTTTTTAATTCCCACTCTCTTCGAGATCCCTTATCAATCTTAGGCAAAATTATATAAATCAACAAGGTACCCCAGCTTTCCACCGGCTGACCCATCTTCGCTAATGTTTGTGTGCATTGCGACACGGTATCTATTAAAGATCTGAGATCTATATAGGATTCTCTGTTAATAAGCGGCTGATCAATTAGATTTTGGATAAGATATTGAACTATGAGTCTTTTATTTTCGTATCTTTGTTTTAGCAAGCGCCATGCTATCTCATAATTATCATTACTTATTTCCAAGGCTGTTATTACCTTTGCGGCTTCGCCACTTAATGTACTTCTTAAATAATGCAATTTTTGAACTGGAGATAGAGCAACATTAGATGCAATGAGGGATTCAAATAAATCTCGGAACGGTATCCACCGTTCGTAGCTACCATCGAATTTAGGAAGATCTATGTTGGGCAACTTTACGATAGGTCGAACTGCTAGTGGATCAGGCATACCTGGCTGTACATTGACTGCTGGAACAGTTTGATTTCCCACTGTAAGACTTTGAGCTTTACTAATTAGTTCATGATAAGAATCCTCGAAGTTGGTTCGCTGTACTAATTGATCGTCTGAGTCGTCCAAATCTTCAATTTCATTTTGAACCGCATCATATTCAGTCCACAATGCTTCAGCCTTTTCTATTCTGCTGACTAATTCCGCACGCTTATGTGGTTCTGTTTCGATTGCTGTGAGAAAAGTTCTAAAAGCAGTGAGTTTTGCCTTTACTCTACCTCTCTTTACAATTAACTGCTGTAATTCGGCCATGGTATTTTATTTTAATTGTTGTCGCTTACTAAACTAAAAAATGCAATTACGAATACTGACCCGTGGCCTTATTTATTGCACGTAATTATTATAAATTATGAATACTGACCCTTGGCCTATTTTAATTGCTTAACCTTAAAAGCTGACGTCTGCGATGCGAAGTCCAGCGGTGGTCGAGAATCAGCGGGAAGGTCGGCTGTACGTCGTCTTCTTGACGATGGAGGACAGCGGCTGGTCGCCACTCAGATTCGCGGGAACGGCGGTGCCTCGCCTGAAAGCGAGAGAGAGGTCGGCTGTACGTCGTCTTCTCGACGATGGAGGACAGCGGCACGTCGCCGCCCGGATTGGCGGGAACGGCGGTTCCTCGCCTGAGAGCGAGAGAGAGGTCGGCTGTACGTCGTCTTCTCGACGAGGAGGACAGCGGCTGGTCGCCACTCAGATTGGCGGGAACGGCGGTGTGTCGCCTGAGAGCGGAAGAGAGAGGCCGGCTGTACGTCGTCTTCTCGACGTTGGAGGACAGCGGAAGCTCGCTGCTCGGAATCAGCGAGAACGGCGATGTCCCGCCCGAGAGCGAAAAGATGGCGGCTATAGTCGTCTTCTCGACGTTGGAGAACAGCGGCTTTTCTTTACGGGAAGCGGCTTCCAATACACTCTCGGAAATTGACACTTGAATCCTTGCTGTTTTTACTTCTTCCTTCAATCCGGCTCGAAGGACCAATGGTTCGAATAGCGAACTTATTCCGGGAGGTAGAGAAGAAATAGGATTCAGATGCTCTCTGGTGGTGTGCTCTTAACGTTCTGGATGTATTTCGCGCCGTGCGCTTCTTCTTTGGTACACTGTAGCCAACTTAAAGCTAGGGACAAAGTCTAGTGCGGTCTTTGCCCAATGAGGAGCTTGCAGAGATCCAACATATGTCATAACTCAAAAAACATACTAAAGATAGAACGTGATTGGTTTAATGTTGATTCTAACGGACTGTGATCAAAGTACAAGAATTACATATAATATTGCGAGATTATTAATAATATTATTATTAAGTTGAAAATATGGACGCAGAAAGCAAGCGTAAACGTGCTGTAAATTTTACAGAAGCAGAAAAAAGTATTTTAACAGATTTGGTGTTCCGATACAAAAATATAATAGAAAATAAGAGATCCGATGCTATAACCTCTAAAGACAAGGTTAAAACTTGGAAAGTAAAAGAACAATTATTTAATAGTATGTGTCCAATTGAATTTCGAAGTTCAGAAGTCTTAAAAAGTTGTTGGGATAATTTGAAGAAAAACAAGAAAGTTTTTTGCAGATGAAAAGATGCAACTTTATAAGACAGGTAAATGTTTAAAACTTTATACTTCTTTGTAACATATCTATTATCAGTCTAATTTTTGTAATAGAATAACTTTTTATTCGTATACAATATTTTATATTTCTAAATTAATACTTAAATCTTCATTTTAATATTGACAACTTCTGTTTAGTCGAAATTAAACACTAAAATATATTTGCAAACTTAATAATAAAAATATATACAATTCTTTTAAAATGCAATCTTAACATTAGGTGGAGGACCTTGTGAATCTAGATCAGATACACTTATGGACCGTGTACGAGAAATTATAAAATCTTCAGTTGATGGCTTAATAAGTACTTTTGATAGTGATGCTATAACAGGTAAATAATATTTTTAAAATCAATATCTAATATATTATATGTATTTGTGATGCATAAAATTTTATCAAATATTTAATAGTTTTTAATATATAGCATTTGTTATTTTTTTACAGAAACAAGTGCAAAGGGTACCCCACGTTAAGATAGGCAAAATGCCACTGTCAATGAAACGGAAAAATGACTTTGGATTTGCATAAGTACACTAAAAAAAGAATTTTCTACGATTTTTCCGACCATCCATCCCCCCTCTTTTTCCTAGTGGCACCAAAAAACCGCTTTTTCGAAAATTATTTTTTTTCTCCGGTTTCTTCATGTTAAAAATTTTGAAAAAATTTGAGAATATGGCTTATAATAAGTACTTAGCACACAATTTTTTTTAGCTTTAGGCGCGTTGAATACCTAACCTAAAAAAATAAAATAAATATTTGAATCAATTTTTTTCTAATTTCTTTGATAGTTGCAGGTCTAATTACTCTAGAAAATTGTATATTTTAGTGTTCTACATGTATTAGAATTTTTTCAGATTTTTCGGAATGGTGGGCCGTACTCAAAAATGCGAAAAACCCTATTTTTAGCCATTTTTGGGCCTTTTATGGTCCTCAAATGATTGATAGTGCCTTAACTGACTCTAAAATAAACATAATATATTACTTTTGGATATATGTTGTCAATATTTAATACATTCCGATATGTCTCATATGTTTTTGAGCATGAAATCAGTCATAACTCAACGAGAAAACCCTACTTTTTGTATAAAAGTGCCTATTTTTCGTCGATTTCTGGATTTTTGGTTATTTTATCTAAGTTTTTTTGCATATGATTAGTAATTGTAAATATAAATATAATAAAAAATTGTACCTCTTATACATATATTTCAAAGAAATCGTTCATTTATTCAAACATATACATTTTCATAAAATAAAATTAATTTTTATAATTCCATGATCGTCTCTTTAATCCTCCTCGTCACTATCTTCCTCAATTACTGGTGTTACTTCTTCGAAGTCAAACAATGTTGTAAGTATCTCAGCTGGTCGAATAATCCTTGACAAGTATCTTGCATGAGACAGGTAAAAAACTATGGCGGCTATATGCGAGCAACACCCTATAGTTCTGTTACCATTAGCGCAGTTACAGCAATAACGTCTGACACCGTTGCAGTCCCACACTATCAGGTTGATATTGTAAATAAGATTTGTAAACTTTGCTGTTGATATGCCGTGAACGGACCTCGAACCTGATTATATCATGTTGTTCTTTTGCGTAACTCAAACGAAGAGTATTATCCTCTTCTAGCATTTCCGATAGATACGAAACTGCTTGTGATAACTGATACGATCCAGTAAAAAATATTTTCAAATCTTCTATAGTCATCTCAGGAAAATCCAATATCTCTGTAGATGATAGACTCTGAAAGGGTACAGTTTTCCTATTCCAGTTGTTATCTTCAACCTCCTGAGCTAACGTATTTTCCAAATCCTTAGAAGCGTTGATTCTGTCGATGATTTGATCGAGTCTGCCAGAATCTGAATTAAGTCTTTTACCAAAAAGATTGTGCAAAAGACATGCAATTTTGCAGTACAGTGAGGAGCATAAATGAGTTCCGTTACCCGGTGAGCTACGGTGCAGAGCGGTGCAGATGAGCGCGCTACCTCTAGGTCGGTTACCGTCCTACTTACAGCCACGGTCGATAAAAGGTTCAAATACAGAACCGCGAACGCGTAAAAATAGTCAGTCACGCTGTATTGCACGCGCGTGCATTTGATTAAAAAAACATTTTTAATACAATTTGATAACACACAATTAATATTTATTACATACAGTATAACAATCATAGGTGATTATGTAGGTAATTATAATTGTATTATGCATCTGCAACTATTATTCCACCGACTAAGTATGTGTTTACTGGAATAATATAATTATAGATAATATGATAATTATAATTACAACATAATTACTTATAATTATTCTATTGTATATGAAAAATTGTTTCGCGATATTTTATAATTTTTACGATGTCGCATTATCTTCCGTATCTTATTTATAAGTAAATAAAAAATATTAAAATTAAAAGCTAAGTAATGTTACGGCCGATATTCCGAGCAATATTAGGGTATTAATAAAAAGCTATATATACATTTTGAATTATAATTATCGAGTCAACGTTTCGACCTACTTGGTCTTTCTCAGGGCATTACATTCAAACTTACAAGTAATATAAATAAAAATAATTATAACTGTTAGAGTTCACATTATCAACACTGAAAATTATAGTCATCGCCGATGGAACGATTACGACACGCAAAAGAAATAAAGTCAAAGCCAACTTCGAATTAAACGCCGTCACAGGCCACATAATTACAATAATTGTTACCGATTACAATAAGTAATGCAGTCCTCTGTATGATCCTGGTATCAGCCATGCTCAACGTCGGAAATTGCCATGTCCAATATTAAATGAATTAAAGTAGAGATCGGTTTTGCGTCAAGAACCTTTTAAAATATACAGAAAATGCACGAAATTAGCATCTCCGTCAACTGCAACTCAGATCAGGATTTATTGCAATAGGTAACAATTATTGTAATTATGTGGCCTGTGACGGCGTTTAATTCGAAGTTGGCTTTGACCTTATTTCTTTTGCGTGTCGTAATCGTTCATCGGCGATGACTATAATTTTCAGTGTTGATAATGTGAACTCTAACAGTTATTATTATTTTTATTTATATTACTTGTAAGTTTGAGTGTAATGCCCTGAGGAAGACCAAGTAGGTCGAAACGTTGGCTCGATAATTACAATTCAAAATGTATATATAGCTTTTTATTAATACCCTAATTAATTAATATTGCTCGGAATATTGGCCGTAACATTACTTAGCTTTTGCTTTCGACGAGCGATAACACGTCCTATTTTTTTATATTAAAATTAAAGTAGGTAAATTAAGGATTAATCGGATACGAAATATATTTTGTAATATTTTATGAATTCCTAGATTCTTCTAATTTGAACATTAAGTTTATAATGCGATTTTTATCCATTTTTGCTTTTTACAAAATGTCTTTCCTAACATTGAAATATCTTCTTATGTAAGAAGAAAATATTTTTATATGTAAGTGATGGTATCTCGTGTTTATGGTAATTGAATTATTTTCTGCGAAAGAGAAGCCATTTTTTATGTGCTATAAATTGTGAAGAAGTATATAAAGTCTGCGATATTATCACGTAGCTGTTAACCATTATTTTCACAAATATTATATTATTTTTATTATCTTTTTTATACAAAAAATTAAGGATTAAACGGATAGAAAGATATTCGTAACATTATATATGTTGTCGAGATGTTTCGAGTTTCGAGATGTTCCTTGTCTTAATATTTGGTGGTTTTGAAAAGAACCGATTGTTTTGCTTGGCCCTGGAGCGAATTTTAATAATCCGTCCAGTAATCATTTCTTTCGATAATATGATATATCGTGCACTAACATATAGCGTTTTCGATTTTCGATTTGTTGACTCGACCCGATTCGGGTCAGATTAAAAGATCGGAGAAATGATAATGAAATATTAAAATCTGCCACGATAATGCTAAGAATCTTTGATCGATGTTAAGGAACGCTTTCTGTTATGATAGTTTAGAGTCATCAAGTTTCAAACCGAACTTTCGATCTGACCGAATCCGGTCGAATCAACAAACAAAAGACGCTAATACGTGGCGATCGTCTTTTGTCAAATGACGTTAAACAAAAGCTCTGCGCATAGTTGCCTCAGTCAGCATTTTGTCTTGCGACTTGGTGCAGTAATGTTGAGTGAAATCCAGCGTGGCCGTATAATCGGTTTGTGGGAAGGAGGTGTAAATCTCGAAGAGATTTGCATCACAATTCCATGTTCCGATAAGACGGCAAGAAAATGGATTCGTGCATGGCAAGAAGGTGGTGAAGAAGCTCTGCGTGATCATCGTGAGCATAATCGCAGACCACGGAAAACAACTGTGGAAGAAAATAATGCTTTAGTCAACCAGGTAGATTTACATCCTTTTCTTCCGGTATCAAATGCCATTAACGACTTGGAGTTACCGATTTCTCGATGGACAGCACGACGACGTCTACATGAAGCCCATGTTCACTGTCGTCGTGCTGCACGAAAAATCGCGCTTACGCAAAGACATCGCGAAAATCGCGTTGCTTTTGCGCGCCAAGAGCTAATGACATCTGCGGAAGAATGGGATGTCACTATTTGGACAGACGAAAAAGTCTTTTGTTCTGCAGTTGATCGGTGTCGTCGTGTTTGGAGACCCAATGATCACAGGTTTGATCCGAGGTATGTTATTCCTCAAGAGCGAAGTGGACGCATCACTTGTGCAATGTGGGGGTGGATGAGTGCAAATGGTCCAGGTGAATTAATTGAAACGTCGGCACATATGAATGCTGTGGAATACATTAATATTTTGGAAAACGTTATGCTTCCCAGCGTCCGAAATATATTCCCAGCAGAAGAAGTACCGAGATTTCGATTAGTTCAGGACAATTCTGCCGTTCACACTGCCCACATTGTGCGAAGGTGGTTCGAACAACATCCAGAGATTGTGGTTCTTGATTGGCCAGCTAAATCTCCGGATCTCAATTTAATAGAAAACGTATGGGCTAAAATTGTGAATACGTGGGATCCTGGTCATGAGAGAACTAGAGAAACTCTGTTTGAGCATGCGAGGAATGCATGGGAAGCGCTTCGGGCCGAACCTGAGTTCTTCACCAATCTTCGTCAGTCCATCGATCGACGACTGCATCAGGTGATCGAGAGAAATGGTTACTGGACGGATTATTAAAATTCGCTCCAGGACCAAGCAAAACAATCGGTTCTTTTCAGAACCACCAAATATTAAGACAAGGAACATCTCGAAACTCGAAACATCTCGGCAACATATATTATATTACGAATATTTTTCTATCCGATTAATCTTTGATTTATTATATAAAAAAGATAATATAAATAATATAATATTTGTGAAAATAATGGCTAACAGTAACGTGATAATATCGCAGACTTTATATATTTCTTCACAATTTCCATAGCACATAAAAAATGGCTTCCTCTTTCGCAGAAAATAATTCCAATTACCATAAACACGAGATACCATCATTACATATAAAAATATTTTCTTCTTATAAGAAGATATTTCAATTTTATGAAAAAGATAATTACATTTTGTAAAAAGCAAAAATGGATGAAAATCGCATTAAAAACTGTTCATTTACATTACTAATGTTCAAATTAGTAAATCTATAAATTCATAAAATATTGTAAAATAGATTTCAAAATATAAATTGGAAGAGGCTGTAAGGGTCAGACGCGGTTCTTAGAGCGTAGTATCAGTATCACTGATTTATTACTCAAGTTTTACATCCATCCGTACGTTTCGGCTCCAATTTGAGCTATCTTCAGCGGTAAAATATTAAAAAAAGATTAATAAGAGTTCTCCGTTCCAACGTGGTGAGTTACTCTGATTGGAAATTTCAAGAAACGAGATTGAAAACATAATCAGACTAAAATATACATATCTGTAAAAATAATTTCATTGTTACAAAAAGTATTTATTTAAAAATTCCAAGATAACTCACCAAGTAGTCTAGAGAACGAATACATCGAAATAAGTCAAACGAAGAAGATATAAAAATATGGTATGAACATCCGGTACAAGTATAAACCGTACTAAGAGATCCGGAGATCCTGTCGACACGACGCACAACAATGATATAAATTCGGTATTACAAGAAGGGGCATGTCTTAAGTCAAAGCATCAATAAAATAATTTATAAAAGTGTAGGTCAAACAAGTAAGAAATAAAACTATTCAATGTATAAACAATAACACGTGATCTGACGACAGACAAAATGTTTATGGACATGGTTTACAATTTATTTAAGATAGACACGTATGCATGGTGCAAAAACTCAGTATCAGTTTGGGAGTTGAGACTATTCTTTTGTAGCTTTATGTGACATCTCTGAAACTAGTCGCTTTGCTAAAAAGTTTTCCCTATCTAAGATTTCAACGTTTTCCCAATCAAATTCGTGATAAAAATTAATTCTATGTTCGGTAATGACAGACTGAGTTGTTGTATTTCTGTGAATATGCAGGTGGCGATGTTCAGAAATTCTCGTTTTTAATTGCCTCATGTCTGACCAACATATGAAGCGTCGCAATTTTTACATGAAATTTTATAAACATTTTTATTTGATTGGATAGAAATATCCTTCTGCACTTTAATAAAATTCTTAAGTTTATTTAGACTATAAAACGACAAGTTAACATTAAGATCTGTAACAACTTATTTCGATGAATTCGTTCTCTAGACTACTTGGTGAGTTATCTTGGAATTTTTAAATAAATACTTTTTGTAACAATAAAATTATTTTTACAGATATGGATTTTTTAGTCTTATTATGTTTTCAATCTCGTTTCTTGAAATTTCCAATCAGTAAACTCACCACGTTGGAACGAAGAACCTCTTAATCTATTTTTAATATTATACCGCTGAAGATAGTTCAAATTGGAGCCGAAACGTACGGATGGATGTAAAACTTGAATAATAAATCAGTGATACTGATACTACGCACTAAGAACTGCGTCTGATCCTTACAGCCTCTTCCAATTTATATTTTTCATTTCAAGGGTCCGTTGACTTAATTTTTATTAAAATAGATTTTGTATCCGATTAATCTTTAATTTACTTAGCTTTTAATTTTAATATTTTTTATTTACTTATAAATAAGATACGGAAGATAATGCGACATCGTAAAAATTATAAAATATCGCGAAACAATTTTTCATATACAATAGAATAATTATAAGTAATTATGTTGTAATTATAATTATCATATTATCTATAATTATATTATTCCAGTAAACACATACTTAGTCGGTGGAATAATAGTTGCAGATGCATAATACAATTATAATTACCTACATAATCACCTATGATTGTTATACTGTATGTAATAAATATTAATTGTGTGTTTCAAATTGTATTAAAAATGTTTTTTTAATCAAATGCACGCGCGTGCAATACAGCGTGACTGACTATTTTTACGCGTTCGCGGTTCTGTATTTGAACCTTTTATCGACCGTGGCTGTAAGTAGGACGGTAACCGACCTAGAGGTAGCGCGCTCATCTGCACCGCTCTGCACCGTAGCTCACCGGGTAACGGAACTCATTTATGCTCCTCACTGTACGTTGCACGGTTCGCGTCGGTGTAGAGGTTATCGGTGTAGAGGTTATCGGTGTAGAGGTTATCGGTGTAGAGGTTATCGGTAGTACTTTCGATCGTTTCGATTGATTAGATTTACGCGGTGTCGACGATGAGAGATCCGACCAGGAGTCTAATCGTTCCCTCTTTATCTTCGGTGTAGCATCCTCCTCCTCCTCCCCGCTAGCGACGCTTTCCGGCTTCTTCTTCTTCACCGCGATCAAGCTCGAGTTGTCGACGATCTTTTTCAGCGGCCCGATGAGAGGTTTAAAGTGCGTGTCCAACTCAATGTCCTTCTCGATCTTACCGGTTTTCAAAGCGCGAAGTTTCTTGCGAATCGAATCACTTGTTTTCGCAATATTTTTCACGATCTTCTCGCGTTCGCGAATCATCTCGCTCCCGTCGATCGCAGCCATCGCGGGGAAAAAACAAAGCAGAGCGTCGATCTCTCTCTCTGTAACGCTAACGTTTCACCTTCGACGACGTATCGGCGACGACTGACCGCTTTTGCGGTATCGCGAACACGTTGTAACGATGCACCCCCGAAAACTGCATCGTTCCGGCGTAACACCCTGCCGAGGCCGCCCGGCCGACCATCCGCCGGGCGAGGAACGGGCACGGTGTGCCCACCTTATTTTAAACGCTAGCATATAACGATAGGAAGCCCGCGAACGGGCTTGCCGCGGCAACCGCCTCGACGCGCCGAACGGTGCCGACCGCGGCCGAAGACCGCCGAACGCGATCGCGGCGTCGGGACGCCGTATTTTCCGACCGTTCCGCCGCGCCATCCCGGCGCTCGCGGTCGCCGTCGCTACCCCCGCCACTGCGGAACGCCGCCGCGCCGGGTATAAAAGACGAGCGTTTCTAACGCTAAATGCGATTTTCCGATCAACGCTCCGACCGACCGCACCGATCCTGAATTCCCGCATCTCTCTAGCAAGTCAGAACGAGGGTAGAGCGCCTCCGGCATTCTCTGTCTTCGCCGAGCGATTCTCGAAAGACGACAAGCTTTCTTCCACACCGCGCCCGCAAGTCAGAACGAGGGTAGAGCGCCTCCGGCATTCTCTGTCTTCGCCGAGTGATTCTCAATCGACGACCGGCTTTCTTCCACCGCGCGCCCGCAGGTCCGAACGAAGGTAGAGCGCCTCCGGCCCTCTCTGTCTTCGCCGAGTGATTCTCGTTAGACGACCGGCGTTCCTACATCACGCCCCGCTAGTCAGGACGAAGGTAGAGAGCCTTCGGCCTACTCTATCTTCACCGAGCGCTTCTCGATACCCGACCGGCTTCCCTGCACACGGAGTTACCCGAACGGGGGCAGAACGCGTCTCTGCCTCCACCGAGCGCTTCTCACCGGGTACTCCTACCACCTAACGCGCCGAATTGCAGCGATCTCGCCGCCGTATCCGCGCCCGCGCGCCCCGCGCCTTACTTCGCGCCACCCGTCACACACCGATCGCCCGACTCGATCGCCATCCGCGTGCATTCCCGCGCGCACCGCGTGCGCCCCGGCTCTGCGTCCTGCGCTCGCCGCACCATTGTACGTACCGCGACTGTTACACTGTGTTCTCAATCCATTGTAAACCTCGCGACCGTGCATCATAGAATAAACTCTGCCACGTTATTGTTAACCACGATACACTTCATTTTGCCGAACCTCACCGCGCGTCCGTTCCTCCGCACCTCCTTCGAACCCAGCCCAGCCGCGAGCTAGATCCGCGTTTCGAACACAGGTTGTTTTATGGCGCCCGAACAGGGACCTGACCGTAAGGAGCAGACCCAGGAAACCGGCAAAATGAAGGAGTATTTCTATAGGCTAAGCAAACCCGACTTGATAACCGAACTAAACTCACTCGGACTCGACACCGAGGGCAATCTCGACGATCTACGCCGCCGATTGAATCGATTTATCGACGCCCATCCCGAGCAGTTCCAGGCGAACGCGTCCGACGCTCCCCCGCTAACTCTGACCGTGCCCACCGGAATACCGCCGAACGCATCCGACGCCCCTCCAAGAACGCTGACCGTACCCACCGGAGTACCGGCATCCCCCGTAACGATAATTCCAGCCGACCGCCCGACGGACCCCGCCCCCCCCCCCCTACCCAGATAATGAACCAAATGCGAAAATGGGGCCTCCACTTCGACGGGAAGACCCATGGGCATTCTTGGAACGGATCGACGAGCTCCGCGCCGCGTACGGATTCTACGATGACCACTGGCTCCGCGGGCTGCCCGAACTCCTAAAAGGGGACGCCCTCCTGTGGTACCGTAACAACCGCGACGGATGGTTGACCTGGGGGGATTTCATCGCCGATTTTAGAGAGACATTCCTGCCGCGACGATACCGACTGCAACTAGTAAATGAAATCCGCGACCGCGTACAGAAAGACGGGGAGCCATATGTGAAATACGCGACACAAATGCTGACCCTCATGCGTAGGGCAGGGGGCTACTCGACCGAAGAGCAGGTCGAGCAGCTCTACGAGAACATGCACCCCGATTATCAAAACCGTATCTGGCGGAGCGACGTCCGCAGCCCCCGGGAACTGCAGCAACGAGCAGGCGAGTTCGAACGATTGCAGCAGAATCGCAAAAAACGCACCGTCGCGAAAAGCACCGCCACCGACCCCCCGGTCACCGCCGCCGTGTACAGTCGAAGCGAGTGCTGCTGGCGTTGCAAGCAACGCGGCCACACGCGCTTCGACTGCCGACGCCCCGCCCGGAAGTTTTGCTCACAATGCGGCAAGGACGGCGTACTGACAAAAGACTGTCACCCGCCGCCGGGAAACGAAACCGGGACCGCGGAAACGCCGGCCGCCCCCCGGTCCTCCCCGTAAGATTCACGCCCCGGCCGCACCTAAAAACGCGCATCCGCGACCGCCCGTTAGAGGCCCTACTAGACACTGGCTCAGACATATCGTTCGTCAACGAGCACACCGCCCGGCTCGCGCAAACCCTCGGTTTCCCCGTAACGCCGGACGAAGGGCAAGTCCAGTTGGCCAACGGGCACGTAATAACGCTGCCCGGCCGCGTCCGATTGCCGATTCAGACCGCCGGCAAGACCGTCTGGCACTCGTTCACAATTATGCCGAACCTGAAAAACGCGATGTTACTCGGGGTAGATTTTTGGGCCAAACTCGGCCACGCCATTCCCGCGCCGGACAACGCGAGTCACCGCAGCCAGACACCCGCCACCGCGATGACCGAGGGCATCGCCCCGCGAACCCCGACCGAGGAGGAGAGGCTCCGAGCGTTCCTCGCAGAAGAACTTCCCCTCTTCGACCAGATAACCGGGCCGACCGACAAAACGGCCCACCATATCCGCGTCAAAACGAACATCGAACCGATTAAGCAGCGGTACCGACCGCGCAACCCGGCCATGCAGGCCATCATTAACACCGAAGTCGAAAAAATGGAACGGGAGGGGGTGATCGAGCGCTCGAAAAGCGCATGGAGTTCCCCGGTCGTCGTAGTACGAAAAAAGGACGGGAGCCACCGATTTTGCATCGATTTTCGCCGGGTTAACGACGCAACCGAGACCGACGCCTACCCCCTCCCCCAAATCACCGCGACGCTCGACAAATTACGAGGAGCGAAATACCTGACCACGCTCGACCTTAAGAGCGGGTACTGGCAGGTCCCCCTCACCCCGGCAAGCCGACCGATCACCGCATTCACCGTACCCGGGAAGGGGCTCTTCCACTTCAAAGTCATGCCCTTCGGTTTACATTCCGCCCCCGCGACGTTCCAACGGCTACTGGATACCGTGCTCGGGCCGGAACTCGAGCCACACGTGTTCGTGTATCTCGACGATATCATTGTAATCACGAAGACGTTCGAGGAACACCTCCGCATACTGCGCGAAGTTTTCCGCCGCCTCCGCGCCGCGAACTTACGGCTCAACCCGGCCAAATGCAAATTCTGCGTGGACAGCCTACAATATCTCGGGCACATCGTCGACCGCGAAGGGATCCGTACCGACCCAGAGAAGGTCCGGGCAGTCGCCCAGTGGCCTCGGCCGCAGACAGTTAAGCAAGTACGGCAATTCCTGGGAGTAGCGTCGTGGTACAGGCGCTTCATCCAAGACTTCGCGACAGTCGCCGCGCCGCTCACCGCGCTCACGAGAAAACACGCTCGCTGGAACTGGGGGGAAGAGGAAGATACCGCGTTCGAGAAGCTAAAAGACACGCTGACATCCGCGCCGGTCCTCGCCTGCCCCGATTTTTCACGGCGATTTGTCCTGCAAACCGACGCCAGCACAACCGGCCTCGGGGCCGTGCTCACGCAGAATTTCCCAGAGGGAGAAAGAGTAATCGCGTACGCGAGTCGCACGTTAAACCCGGCCGAACGGAACTATAGCGCAACCGAGCTCGAATGCCTAGCGGTAATCTGGGGGATTCGCCGGATGCGCGAATACCTCGAGGGCTACCCCTTTACCGTCCTCACCGATCACCAGTCCCTGCGGTGGCTACAAAAATTAGACACCCCGACCGGCAGGCTGGGCCGATGGGCATTCGAGCTCCAACAGCACGACCTGGAGATTAAATACCGAAAAGGAGCCCTCAACCGGGTCGCGGACGCCTTGTCTCGGCAACCCACCACCGCCGCCGTCACGACACCGCCCCGCTGTTCGTGGTACCGCCGCATGCTACGGGCCGCGCAAGAAAACCCCCGGGACCACCCTGATTACGACATCCGAGACGGGAAACTATACCGACACGTACTGCATGACCTAAACTTTAACGAAACCCCGCCCGAAAATCAGTGGAAGGCATGCGTGGCCAAAGAACAGCGCCCCGAAATCCTCCGCCAGAACCACGACGCTCCCACCGCCGGACATCTCGGGATCGCAAAGACAATAGCGCGCATCGCCCGAATATACTACTGGCCCGGCATGTTCCGGGAAATCGCGAACTACGTCCGAAATTGCCCCCGGTGCCTAGGACACAAAGTCGCGCAAACCCGACCGGCGGGAACGCTGCACGCCACCGCCGTCACTCGCCCATGGCAACAAGTCACGCTCGACTTAATCGGACCGCTGCCCCGATCGAAACAGGGCCACACGTGGCTCCTGACGATGCAGGACCGCTTCTCTAAATGGCTAGAGATGCGGCCCCTGCGCCGCGCCACCGCTTCTGCCGTAACCACGCACATCGCCGAAGCGATTTTATTCCGCCACGGTTGCCCCGACACGATATTGTCGGATAACGGCACGCAACTCCGGTCCGGAAAACTCGAAAAAATGCTCGCCGCCCATAACGTTCGACATGTATACACGCCGGTCCACGCGCCGCATTGCAATCCGGTTGAGAGAACAAACCGGGTTGTAAAAACGATGATATCGCAGTATGTCGACCGAAATCACCGTAATTGGGATGAGCGCATCCCCGAATTGCAATTCGCCTATAATACGGCCCATCACGAAGCCACGGGCTATACCCCCGCATACCTCGTCTTCGGCCGCGAACCGACCTCCCCACTCAATCGGGAGGCCGCCCCGAACACCGCAGCCGCCCCGCCAGACGAGACGCGACGTCACCTCGAGGAAGCCTACGAGCTTGTACGAATACATTTGGCGCGCGCTTTCCAGCGGCAGGAAAAGTATTACAACCTGCGACGCCGTCAATGGGCACCGAAAGTCGGGGAGTGGGTGTGGAAACGCGAATACCCACTCTCCAACAAAGCCGCCGCGTTTAACGCGAAGCTCGCGCCAAAGTTCCGCGGGCCCCTCGAGGTGCGCCGGATAATATCGCCGGTAATCGTCGATCTACGCGACCGAAGCGGCAAGTGGAGCCGCCACATACACGTGCAGGATTTAAAACCCGCGCCCGCCGCCCCCCCGCCCGCAGACAACGAAGAAAACAGCGACATCGACCACCAGGAGAATAGCGATACCGAGGACGACGATAACAACAATAACGAAACAAACCCGGAGGACGACGACGACACCGAAACATAAGAAACATTGCCCCACTCCCGAAATAGGCAACAATTACCGGCAATGAATACCGATACCGAAAAAGAGAGCCCACAGACGAGCCATGGAGACCGATCCGAGCAAGTCGAGCATCGAGAGCGATATTCTCGCCGAGATAGACAAGATCCTGGCAGAGCCGGTGGAATACGACCCGGCCTGCCCAGGATTCGGCACCACCTGGACGAAACTCTTCGCCCCGGGCACTGCCGCCGCCGCCGCCGCCATCGCCGCCGTCGCCAAGCCCGCAACCGCACCGCCGTCACGCAAAAACGTGCCGACGGTCGGCTGCGCGGTACAACGCTCGGACGAGCAGCAACGACGGAAGCTGGAGTGGCTCACCACCCCCGCCACCACCACTGATCCGGAAGAAGCCACGGGCCGCGACGCCCAAAATTACCAGCGTCGAGCAAACCAACATCCGGCTTACCATCTTGCCGGGGCGGCCAACGATCTCGCCGAGCGTTCCACCGGCACCGCTACCGAAACCAGCCACGGCACGGATTCCCGCACCGCCTCCGCCGCAACCAGCTCCGGCCAACGTCCAGCCCTTGCGGGCAGAAGGGCCCAAGCCACCACCTCCGATCCCGGTGGAAGTGGAACCCGGACATACCATCTGGGTACCCCACTTCCACGCACACGTATCGCGCCAGCACAAGATGCGATCCAGGGGAAAACGCTGGCACATACGGTTTAATGCGACCGGCTCCGTCCGCAGCATCCGCGTAATAATGCCGAAGCCGTAGAGCGCCGAATTCGCGCTTTTCCAACGAGGGGGGTGATGTAACGATGCACCCCCGAAAACTGCATCGTTCCGGCGTAACACCCTGCCGAGGCCGCCCGGCCGACCATCCGCCGGGCGAGGAACGGGCACGGTGTGCCCACCTTATTTTAAACGCTAGCATATAACGATAGGAAGCCCGCGAACGGGCTTGCCGCGGCAACCGCCTCGACGCGCCGAATGGGGCCGACCGCGGCCGAAGACCGCCGAACGCGATCGCGGCGTCGGGACGCCGTATTTTCCGACCGTTCCGCCGCGCCATCCCGGCGCTCGCGGTCGCCGTCGCTACCCCCGCCACTGCGGAACGCCGCCGCGCCGGGTATAAAAGACGAGCGTTTTTAACGCTAAATGCGATTTTCCGATCAACGCTCCGACCGACCGCACCGATCCTGAATTCCCGCATCTCTCTAGCAAGTCAGAACGAGGGTAGAGCGCCTCCGGCATTCTCTGTCTTCGCCGAGCGATTCTCGAAAGACGACAAGCTTTCTTCCACACCGCGCCCGCAAGTCAGAACGAGGGTAGAGCGCCTCCGGCATTCTCTGTCTTCGCCGAGTGATTCTCGATCGACGACCGGCTTTCTTCCACCGCGCGCCCGCAGGTCCGAACGAAGGTAGAGCGCCTCCGGCCCTCTCTGTCTTCGCCGAGTGATTCTCGTTAGACGACCGGCGTCCCTACATCACGCCCCGCTAGTCAGGACGAAGGTAGAGAGCCTTCGGCCTACTCTATCTTCACCGAGCGCTTCTCGATACCCGACCGGCTTCCCTGCACACGGAGTTACCCGAACGGGGGCAGAACGCGTCTCTGCCTCCACCGAGCGCTTCTCACCGGGTACTCCTACCACCTAACGCGCCGAATTGCAGCGATCTCGCCGCCGTATCCGCGCCCGCGCGCCCCGCGCCTTACTTCGCGCCACCCGTCACACCCCGATCGCCCGACTCGATCGCCATCCGCGTGCATTCCCGCGCGCACCGCGTGCGCCCCGGCTCTGCGTCCTGCGCTCGCCGCACCATTGTACGTACCGCGACTGTTACACTGTGTTCTCAATCCATTGTAAACCTCGCGACCGTGCATCATAGAATAAACTCTGCCACGTTATTGTTAACCACGATACACTTCATTTTGCCGAACCTCACCGCGCGTCCGTTCCTCCGCACCTCCTTCGAACCCAGCCCAGCCGCGAGCTAGATCCGCGTTTCGAACACAGGTTGTTTTAACTATATGTCGATGCTAACAACATATTTAATTTTGATTGCGATTAAACTTCTGGACGTATCCCGTTTGGACACGTAACAATAAGACATCGTTCAACTGGACACGCTCAGTTCGACACGTATATATTGGACACCGCACAATTGGACACGGCACGAATAGACACTGCACGATCGGTTCCACAAGGGTTTTCAACTTATCACGTGAACCGAGGTCCACCCACACCCACTCGTGCCTCGCCTACATGTGTACTGTCTATGCACAAATATCAGTGAACATATCACGCAAATGATAATGATACCTAACCTAATCTAACTGTACAATGATAAAGCGGTGTTCAATTGTGCGGTGTCCAATTGTGCGGCGTCTAATTGTGTGGTGTCCAATTGTGCAGTGTCCAGCTGAGCGTGTCCAGTTCAACGGTGTCGTTATGTGGTCAAACGGGTGCTACTCAAACTTTTCCGATACATATTGTAGTTATAATATACCAAAATACTCTAAAATAGCCCATTTTTGCAACTGCAAATATATCTCAAAATCGTGACGTAATAGAACAATTTGGCAAACGGAATCGTTTTCTGTCAAAAAAGTTATTGAATACAGTAAGGTTCGTTCTTATGCTTTTTTTTTTGTTGAACCAGTGTGTTTTTACTCCTCGAATTTCTATAGCATTAAAGTGATCAGCTTCTCTTATAAATTAATAGGGTTATGTGGGGTGATGTGCAACACTTTCACGCGTTGCTCGGAAAACATATCCAAAAATCAAATTCTTGAATATATCATGGCTGTATAATGTAGAGGAAGAAAAATACTAAAATTCTGCGTGATTAGATTTTCAAAATTTTAAATTTTTCCTAAAAATTTTTCGAGTTTTCAAAAACGTCTGTTTTAGCATTTTCAAATTTTCTTGGGGTGATGTGCAACACAGGTAAAATTAAGGTAAAAAATGCATGAATATCGACATCAATCGACTTAAATGTTAAATTTGGGCTTCTTAAATACAAATTAATCGAAATCTGGTGAACAAAAAATTTCACTGTGTTGTAATCGACCTGAAAAAAAAAAATCATTTTTTATTTGATTTCTTATTTATTTATCGCTTAAAAATTAATATAATGAAAGGAAAAACGCAAAAAACTTTATTTTTCATCATCTGAATCGCAGTTGTCACAAGTAAAATAGTTGCGACCTTGCATGTCGACACATTTCACATCATGTTGCACATCACCCCAAACACGCTATTTTGCGCGGACTGGCGTGACACCAACACAATGTAAGAAAATCACAAAATCGCTTTGGATTATCAAAAGTACTTGAAAAACTAACAATATAAAAATATTTACTTATAAGATGACTAAAACCAATTCACGAAATCACTATGAATGTGAAAAGCAAAAATTACATTCAGCTCGAGAAATTTAACTCGCTTTTCGTACAGCAAACCAGGGTGCGTGCTATCTCGCGAGTTATTTATCTAAAACAAGGTACTGTCAACACAAATGGCAGTATGCGGTTCTGTCAAATGTCGACATGCAGACCAGGAATCGGAAACGTTGCACATCACCCCATGTTGCACATCACCCCACACAACCCTACACCATAAAAATATTAATTTTGGTAAGTTTGTCGAATTTGCTTTCTCCTACCCTGCTTCCATTTTTCTCCGTTATTTTATAAGTACTTCTTTTTTAAGAAAATAACACGGTAAGCAACCTTTTCCTTAGCTATCGAAGTTTCAGTAACGGAGTGACGTCACGCACAAAGTAACTAATAATAAAGCGTTTTCAAGTCACGTAAAAATTTTACATTTTTATTATCTTTTTCTATTTATTTTAAATTATTTATTTTGGAAAATCTTAATAGAGTTTGGAAATAATTTTTTATAATTTATTCTTTCGACCAAAAATATAATTTATATGACTTTTTTATAAGACCCTATTGTATGATTATAATTGTAAATGTTATTTATTAAATGCGTGGACGGAGGAGGGGCTCTCCTGTATCCGAAGAAACTAATCTAACCTGAACCGTACAATGATAGACCTCGTTTCGCCCTGTAAGCAAGGGCTAGGATGGACTTCGCTTCGCGTGGATGATCTCTGGACAGCATTGTACTCTCCACATAAAGCGAGATCCACTCCACCCCTGCTTACAAAGTGAACGAAGTTTCACGAGAACCGAAATCCACCCCCACCCACCCCTGCCGCAGGGAGGCTATTGCTCCTCCCCCGTCTACATGTGTACTATATCTGTACATATCAGCATATTACTTCCCTTAGCATTGATACAAACTGTTATATTTCTCACAATCAGGACTTGGTTAGTGGATGTGTGTGTGAGTGGGTGCGGAGAGCGAGCGTTACGTAGGATATTGCTAACGACTGCGTTCACAGATAGATTTGGAGTGTAGGATAGAGGGAGAGGGGAGGCGAACGGCGGTGGAGGCGATAGAAGTGGAGGGAAACAGGGAGACGCGAAGGGTGAAAATTAATCAAAGGGGTAAAGATACGAATAGGTGAGAGGTTAGGATAGAGGGTCGAGGGGAAAGGCTAGGGATAAATTAGGGATTTTGTGCTATGTACATGCGGCGTACGGCATAGAGCATAGAGGACATACAGCATAGAGTAGGGAGACAAGCGAGCGGTAGCGAGGAAGGCCGAGTCCGCATGTAACGCGGCGGGCCCGTGCGTACACCATGCAGAAGGACGAGGAAATAGATAGAAGAGGACCGAGAGAAAACCAATTAAAGGAGAGAGAGAGAGAGAGAGAGAGAGAGAGAGAGAGAGAGAGAGAGAGAGAGAGAGAGAGAGAGAGAGAGAGAGAGAGAGAGAGAGAGAGAGAGAGAGAGAGAGAGAGAGAGAGAGAGAGAGAGAGAGAGAGAGAGGAGAGAGAGAGAGAGAGAGAGAGAGAGAGAGAGAGAGAGAGAGAGAGAGAGAGAGAGAGAGAGAGAGAGAGAGAGAGAGAGAGAGAGAGAGAGAGAGAGAGAGAGAGAGCAAACTCAACAAGCATAACGGAGTTTACGTATAACGAGAAGAGGGAAGAACTAGAGAGACAGACAGCAGATATATTCAAAAGGAGCAATAAGATGGAA
The DNA here is from genome assembly GCF_030848795.1 of Temnothorax nylanderi. NCBI lineage: Eukaryota > Metazoa > Arthropoda > Insecta > Hymenoptera > Formicidae > Temnothorax > Temnothorax nylanderi. The sequence goes on along the minus strand of NW_027249390.1, from coordinate 104,086 downwards.
AGATCACCACCTGGAGAGAAGGGAATGAGAGAGAAGGGGAGAGATACGGATGAGAAAGAAGAGAGGAAGAGTGAAGAGGGAGCGATGATAGCATTACTGAGAGAATTAAAAGAAGAGATGGCGGGCACAAGGAACGAGATAAGGGAATTAAAGGAGAGATGGAAGGCCAGGGAAGAAAGAATGGAAAAGAAGATAGAGGAACTAGAAGAAAGAGTAAAAGAACTAGAGAGACAAGGAGACGAAGGAAAGGGGAGGTTAGAAGAAAAAATCGAAGAAATAACGGAAAAAGTGACGGAACGGATAGGCAGGTGGAAAGGACAGGAGCTTAGACAAGGAGATAAGAGGGGGTCGACGGGCGAGATAGGAGAAGAAGTGAGAAGGCTAAAAAGAATAATGGATGAGAGAGAGAAGAAGGAGAGAAGAAACAACATAATCATAAGAGGACTGGAGAAGGGGAAGAACAGCTTAAAGGAGGAGACTAAAGTATTTCTGGAAAAGGAATTTGGGACCAAAGAAAATGTAAAAGGTGTTCAAGTGGTAGGCAGGGAAGGAAAAGAAGCAGTAATTGTAGAGATGGAAGTGTTGAAATATAGTATACATTTGACTGTACTTCTATAGGAAACATACATATAGTCAACCGCGCGCCAGAATGAGTGAGCGCGCTAACGAGTGTGTGAAGGGGACGCACATATGTAAGTCTCCCCTCTCACGGTATGTACATGAGTATACCATGTGACTGCGAGAGCTACCGAAATATGCGATACTCTCGCGCCTAGCACTCCAGTTTGAGCCGTTGCTTACCGAACACGACGGACAGTCATGTAAGTATACGGTCTTCAACAAATCGTTATAGTTATAAGGAACCAAAGTCCTCTCTGCAAAGCCAAATTCCTCAACATGGTAGCAGAGCGTGGTTGCAGCAAAGGTGTCCCGTAATTCTCACGTGTCCCGTGTGTAATATTAAAATATTACTTCCGCGTTAAGAGCGGAAGTGAAAACGAGTCGAAAGCACGAAGGAACGCTTGAGACAAAAGGAGAAGGCAAGACGGCGTTGGAGAAACAACAAAAAGATTACGAACACGAAGGAACGTTCGAGATCAAACGAGAAGAGAAAATGGCGGGCAAGTGTGAGATTACGATACCAGTGTTTGATGGACAGGAGTATGGTATGTGGAAAAAGAGGATCATCATGTACCTGAAATTCAAGAAATGCGACCAGGTAATAACAAGACAAAAAGTAGCTACAGACAAAGAAGATTGGGACGAAAAAGAATTAAAGGCAATAAACTATATATATAGTGCAATTTCGAACAAGCAGCTAGAGTTCGTGTGCGAGGAAGAGACAGCCTACAAAGTAATGAAAAAGTCAGTATGTATTTGAAGGAGTCAACGGCGTTACAGATTGTGTGCCGAAACCGATTTGAAAAAATGAGATTAAACACTTACAGCGATACTGAGACATTCTTCAGTGAGTTCGAGAAGACGGTAAATGATTTAAGGAGCGCGAGTGCAAATATAAGTGAAAAAGAAAAATTAAACTACATGATCAACACGTTGCCAGAGTCATATAGTTATATAGGCGACTTAATCGATACACTAAAAGAGGAAGACCAAACTGCTGAGTACATAAGAAATAAAATCAAACTAGCCGAGATGAAGAACCAAAAGGATCATAGTGAGAAAACAGCAAACGCATTTACCGCGAACAAGGAGGGATGCTACAAATGCGGAAGAAAAGGACATTTCGCACGAGAGTGTCAAGACGGCGGCCAAGCGGGACGCAACGACGGATCGTGGCGAGGTTCAACACGAGGCCGGGGACGAGGCAGAACCGCAAGAGGCAGCTATGGCAGAGGACGCAGCAGAGGACAACGTAGTCAACATGGAGCAAGTACGAGCGAGCAGAGCAGCAAGGACGCGAGCGCTTGGGTAGCGACGACGGCGCATGCAGCACACACCGGCGAAACAGACAGGTGCGAAATAGAGTGGCTACTCGATAGCGGGTGTTCCGATCATATAGTCAACAATGAAAATTATTTTGAAAAATGTATAGAACTAAAAGAGCCAGTAAATATTTATTTAGGTGATAATAGATCAGTAAAAGCTACCAAAATAGGAAATGTTGTAACGTATTTTAAAGCGTTTGGAAAAGTAAATTAAGTAAATATAAAAAACGTATTTTACGCAAAAGATATGAATGCAAATTTAATAAGCTACGGGAAAGTAACTGATAAAAATACTATTATGTCCAAAGGAAAGTTTGCAAAGATTATTGATGAAAATAATAAAGTCATAGCGGTAGCGGTCAAAGAGAATAGAGTTTATAAAATGAAAAGTAAATTGAAGGAGACTTGGGTAAACAGTGCCGAACGGAATAATAATATGAGTCAAAAGGAAAGGTGGCACAGAATGCTAGGTCACATAAATTTTGGTTATCTTAATACGTTGAGTAAACAACAGCTACTAGTGGGAATTCCAAACGAGTTTGAGTCGGAATTGATGAAGTGTAAAACTTGTATAGAAAATAAAATGGGTAATTTACCGTTTGAAAATAATAGGCACAGGGCGAAAGATCTTTTAGAAACTGTACATACCGATGTATGTGGTCCTTTCAAAACTACCGGGTTAAATGGAGAAAAATATTTTGTCTCATTTATGGATGATTATAGCAAAATTGCCAAAGTTTACTGCATTAAAACTAAAGACGAAGTTTTTGATTGCTTAAAAAGATTTGTTAGTGAAAGTAAAAATATAACTGAAAAGAAAGTAAAAGTTTTAAGATGCGATAATGGAAAGGAATATTTAAATAATCGTTTCTATACATTTGCAAAAGAAAAAGGTATTATATTAAATAATTGCCCAGCGTACGTACATGAGTTAAACGGTACCGCGGAACGATATAACAGATCAATAATGGATATGGCACGCTGTTTACTAACAGAGGCAAACGTACACAAAAGATTTTGGCCCGAAATAATTTGCGCGGCGACATACTTGAAAAATAGAACCCTAGCGAACACGATAGAGAGAAAAACACCTTACGAAATATTCTTTAGGAAAAGACCAAATGTGAAAAATTTACGTTTATATGGTAGTAAAGTTTTCGCAAGAATACCCGAACAAAAGAGAGAATTAAAATGGGATAAAAAGGCAGATATAGGAATTTTATTAGGATATAGTGAAGTAGGCTATAGAATCTTAATAAACAATAAAATAGTAGTTGCTAGACATGTAGATATTATAGAAAAAGATGTAAAATGCATTGGCATTGACGAAGGTGAGAGCGATAATGAAAGCGACGCAAGTATGGAAGATGAACAAATTGAGGATGAGGTTTTTGAAAGCGCTGATGAATCCAAAAATAAAAAAATAAAAGAAAAAGAAAATGAACAAAAAACTCCGCGCAGGTCAACGCGTGAGAGGAAAAGTACGGTCAGGTACCCAGAACCGGAAAACTATAGTATCTTTGTAAATTTTAGTAAAGTAGATACGCCTTGCACGTTTGAGGAGGCGATGAGTAGTAACGATAAAAATAATTGGGAAGAAGCAATGGATCAGGAAATAAGATGCATAAGAAAAAATAAAACTTGGAAATTAGTAGATAGAATAGAGAGTAAAAAGGTTCTGGACGTATTAAAAGCTCTGTACGGATTGCGAGAAAGTCCTAGGGACTAGTATGAGTGTTTCGATGAGTATGTTACGAAATTAGGATTTAAGAAAAGTAATGTAGAATTATGTTTGTATATTTTTGGAGAAGGTGAAGATACTATTTATCTTTTAATATATGTGGATGATTTATTAATTTGTGGAAGAGATAAAAAGAAAATACAAAAGATAAAGAAATTATTATCAGATAGATTTAAAATAAAAGATTTAGGCGAAATAAAGGAATATCTTGGATTAAATATAAATTACAATTATCTAAAAGGGGAACTCACTCTAAGTCAAGCGAAATACATAGAGTAATTAGCTGATAAATATAAAGTTCAAAATAGTAGAGTGTACAGTACTCCGATGGAGACAAATTTGAAACTTGAAAAGGCTGAAAGTTGTGAGTCAAGTATAAAGTATAGAAATTTAATAGGTGCTTTGTTATACATTGTTATACATTAGTTCAAATACGAGACCAGATATAAGTTTCAGCGTTAATTATCTTAGTAGATATCAAAATAGCTATAGTGAAACGCATTGGAAATATGCAGTGCGAATTTTGAAATACCTATACTTAACAAAAGACTTAACCTTACATTACAAAAGGAATGGAAACTGCTGGATTATAAATTGCTATGTCGATGCCGATTGGGCAGGCGATAATATTGATCAAAAATCCACGTCAGGATATGTTATAAAATTGTTTGGGAACGTAGTTGATTGGAGATCTAGAAAACAAAAATGTATAACCAAAGCCTCGACATTTGCAGAGTATGTAGCATTATCTGAAGTAGTGAGCGAGATAAAATATGTAAGAGAATTAGTAAAAATATTCGGCATAAACGTTAGTGAACCAATAAAAGTTTTTGAAGATAACTCAGGAGCAATAAATATTGCTAAAAATGGTAACTTTACGAAAAATTCTAAACACATTGAAATACACTATCATTTTGTACATGACAGTGTAAAAGATAAACTGATTGATGTGTGTAAAATCAACTCAAATGAAAATGTTGCGGATATTTTTACTAAAGCTTTGTGTAAAGAGAAGTTCGAAAAGTACAGAAAGCAATTGAATGTTATTTGATATAAATAACTAAAGAATACAGTACAAATGTAAGGAGGCGTGTTGAAATATAGTATACATTTGACTGTATACTATATACAGTCTTCTATAGGAAACATACATATAGTCAACCGCGCGCCAGAATGAGTGAGCGCGCTAACGAGTGTGTGAAGGGGACGCACATATGTAAGTCTCCCCTCTCACGGTATGTACATGAGTATACCATGTGACTGCGAGAGCTACCGAAATATGCGATACTCTCGCGCCTAGCACTCCAGTTTGAGCCGTTGCTTACCGAACACGACGGACAGTCATGTAAATATACGGTCTTCAATAAATCGTTATAGTTATAAGGAACCAAAGTCCTCTCTGCAAAGCCAAATTCCTCAACAGGAAGATTGGGAGGAAAAGAAAGCAATAATGAAACAGAAGAGTAAATTGTTCGGTGGAAACATATTCATTGATCATGACCTGACGAAAGAGGAGAGGGATGTGCAAAGGAAATTGAGAGAAAGGGCAAGAAAAGAACGAGTAGAAGGAAAGAAGGTAAAAGTAGGTATAGAAAAATGTATATAGAGAAGGAGATGTATGTGTGGAATGAGGAGGCAGAGGAAATAAGAAAAAGGGAGAATTTTTAAAAACCGGCCGAGATGAAGGAATAGAAGTGCAAGGAACAACGGGAGACAAAAAGAAGAGGAAGAGGGGAGGAAAAGGAAACGGAGATGCAAGCGCAGAAATAAAGGTGATATTCTGGAATGTGGCAGGGCCGAAGAAGAAGGACAGAGAATTCTGGGAATACATAGAAGGATTCGATATTATAGGTCTATGCGAAACGTGGGTAGAAGAGAAGGAATGGGAGAAGATAAAGAGGAATATGCCAAAGAAGTTTGTATGGAAATGTCAATTTGCGATTAGAGAGAAATGTAAAGGTAGGGCGAAAGGAGGTATAATAACAGGTGTGAGAAAGGAGTTAGAGGAGATAGATATTAAGGAAGTAGAATCTGTAAACGGAATGCAGGAGAGAAGGTTAAGGGTAGCAGGGGAAATATGGAGAATAATAATGGTATATAATGGGGAAAAAATGAGAACATTACGAAGAGGGTTGGAGGAAATGGTAGAGGAAAGGGAAGAGGAAATTCTATGTATAGGGGGAGACTTTAATGCAAGAATAGGGGGGGGGGGAAGGTAAGAATTACGAGGGGGGCAATGAAGGGGAAGGTTGGAGAAGCTCCAAGGACGAAGTAATAAATACGGAGGGAAAGGAATTCTTAGAGATGCTGGAGGAAAGGGGATGGGAGGTAGGGAACTGAAATATGAGAGGCGATGAGGAAGAAGAATGGACGTATTCCGGAGGAAGAGGAACATCGGTGGTGGACTACATCGTGGTGAATCGAGAGGCGTGGGATAGGATGATCAAACTAACAATTGGAGAAAGGGTAGAGTCGGATCACCAACCCTTGGAGGTAGAAATAAGGGGAGGATTAGAAAGATTAGAGGAGGAACCTCGAGAGAAGACAAAGGAAATAATACAGTGGGACGAAGAAAGTATCAAGAAGTATAAGGAGAAAGCAGAAGACGTAGAGGTGAAGGGAGAAGAAGTGGAGGACGTATGGGAAAACTTGAAAAAGGCGGTAGAAAAAAGTATGGTAAGAAAAAGGATCAAGATAAGGAGGAAAAAAATAGGAGAAAAGGATTGGTGGGACGAGGAGTGTAAGAGAAAGAAGAGGGGGTTGAAGAGGACATACAAAAGATGGAGAATGGGGAAAGAAGGAAAGGACAAATATGTGAGACTAAGAAGAGAATTTAGGGAGTTGTGTAGAAGGAAAGAAGAAAAAAGACTAGAGAAATATGAGGAAGAAGTGAGAAACGCAAAAACGAAAGAGCAAATATGGAAGATAATAAACAAGGAAAGGAAGAAAAGAGTACCCATTGAGGAAGATATAGAGATGGAGGAATGGGAAAAGCATTTTATGAAACTACTGGGAGGAAGTAAAGAGGACAGGAGAGAGGAGGTGGGAAGAAGGAGCAAGGAGGAAGACGGAGAGCTGGAGATCCAGGATCAAGAAATTGAAGAACAGATTAAGAAATTAAAGAGGAGAAAAGCGGCAGGAGTAGATGGGATAGCAGGAGAGGCGTGGAAGTTCAACGATGGACGGATAAAGGAAAAACTGAAGGAAATCCTGAAAAAGGTGTGGAGAGGAGAATGCTTTCCGGAAGAATGGAGAGTAGGACTAATATCCCCAATTTTCAAGAAAGGTGACCCAAATAACGTGGAAAACTACAGGGGAGTCTCCTTGTTATGTACTGCGTACAAGATTTATGCGGGGATATTAGCAGAGAGGGTAAGGGAAGAGGTAGAAGAGAAGAAAATTCTGCCGGAAACCCAAGCAGGGTTTAGGAAAGGCAGAGGGACGATGGACAACGTGTATGTGTTACAGCACGTGGTCAAGAGAGAATTGAGGAAGAAAGGGGGAAAGGTATATGGGTTCTTTGTGGACCTAAAGGCGGCCTTCGACAGAGTGGATAGGAAGATATTATGGAAAGTAATAGAGAAAAGAGGAATAAGAAAAGGTATAATAGAAAGGGTCAAGGAAATTTATGAAGGGACGAAGAATGCAGTTAGAGTGGGCGGAAAAATCTCCAACTGGTTCTGGACGGAGAAAGGAGTAAGGCAGGGGTGCCCTCTGAGTCCGCTACTGTTTTCAATATTGATTGCAGATGTGGAGGAGGAGATGAGGACAGGACAGGAGGGAGGCATGAGGGTTGGAACAGAAAGAATATGGATGCTGGCATACGCAGATGATCTGGTGTTGCTGGCAAAAAGTGTGGATGGAATAAAGGAAATGATAAGGAGACTGGAGAGATATTTAAGAAGAAAAAAACTGCAGTTGAACACCGAGAAGTCGAAGATTATGTGCTTTAGAAGAGGAGAAGGCAGAGGAAAAGAGGCGGGATGGGAATGGGAAGGAAAGAGATTGGAGGAAGTAAGGGAATACAAGTACTTGGGATACGAACTGAGGAGAAATGGAAGTGACGATGGACAGATTAAGAGCGTGAAGAAGAAGGCAAATATAGTGATGAGGCAGGTGTGGGGGTTGGGGGAACGGAGGTTCAGGGATGACTTTAGGAGAAGAATGATATTATTTAAATATTTAGTGCTTGGGGTTATAATGTATGGAGCAGAGATTTGGGGATGGATAGAAAGAGAAGAATTGGAAAAAATACATAAAAAGTATGTAAAGTGGACCCTTAACCTTGACTCCTGTACGCCGGACTATATAGTTTATAAGGAAACAGGGAGAGTAAAGCTTAGTACAATTGCGGGAAATAGAGCAGTAAGATTTGAGGAAAAGGCTATGAGGGTGGGGGAGAGAAAATTGGTAATAGAATGCGTGAAGGAAAAAGAGAAAGAGGGACAAAAGGGCATGGTGGGGGAGGAGAGAGAGATGTTTTATAGGCAAAATGGATTTAGTTCGGAAGGAATAAAAGTACTGAGGAATAGTGAGGCAGATATTGGTCAAATAATAGGACAGAGAGAGAGACTGGGGCAATGGATGGATAGTAAGATAGGAAGCACGAGATACAACGGCAGATATAAGGACATAATGGCGCAGGAGGGGCCAAAATATTTGAGAGAAAAAGGGCACAAAGGGAGCCAAAAGTTGATTGCGAGATGGAGGTGCGGAAACGAAGAGGAAAAAAACAGATTCTGGGCGGCGGAGGAAAGAAGAAAATGCCAGATTTGTGAAGAAGAAGAAGGAACGATTGAACATATAATGACACATGTAGATAGAGAGAGTAGGATTAGAGTGAGGGATTTTTTAGGAGAGGAAGGAAAGTTAGAGAATGTAAAATGTATGAAAGAATTAGGAAAAATGAGAGAGAATAGGAGAAAGGAAAAAGGTATGGATGGAAGAGTGAGTGTTAAGTAACGAAGTGTAAACCAAGTCCCGGATTTTAGGCTGGAAGGCCGAATCGAATAAAGTACTATATATATATATATATATATATATACAATATTTCTCACAACCAGTTACATTTGTTAATAACTTCTTAACAAACAATGAGCGCCGGCTAAAACCTTTTGAATGTTGTTCAAGGTCATGACCTTGACAACATGACATATGTCAAGGTTAAAGCCATTGGATCTACCTCCCCTAAACAGGTTTTTGCCATTTTACTCAATTACTTATATCAGTTGTTTTTCATTTTAAAAGTCATATACAAGGAAAATATAAACATATGCAATGATTTTTTATGATATAATAGTCTTTTCTATAAAATACAATCATTTATTATGTTAAATTGGAACCATATAAATTTTTTAATTTAATTTTTATTCTGCATTAAAGTAAAGTCATCATACAATTAATAGTCTATATCTACATCCACAAAGTATTTCATATTTTAATAACATTTTAATATAAAATAAAATTTCATAAAATATTCATTTTTCCGTGATCTTACTTTAATGTTTGTGTAGGTAGAATAATAAGATTAATTGATGTAAAAAAAATACAAAATTGCATTTTAAAAAATATTTAAATGTTTATTGTTGGAGAAGTTTAACGCGTGTTGCCTCTAGTCGGTAAAAGCGAAGGGCGAGTCTACCGACACGCAGGTGATTAGCCGTTGCGGTGAAGTCGAGTTTTTTTGTTTTAGTTCTATGGCAGCCCTTGTAATAACGAGATCTCTCGTGCGCCGAATAAAGTATATATATCGTTCATATTAATAAGTCTCTTGATACGTGAAAAACATGTCTCCTCCTCACAATTGAGTAGACTGCACCAAAAGGTTATGGGCCCAGTCACCCTAACTAAGCATTCATTGTGAAAGAGCAAGTGGTTTTTCGTGGAGAAGCGCGAAAACGGGATCGTTGCGCGGAAGCCATTGTTCTTGGCGCGTGTCTGTTTTCGGGTGTCGGTGTCGCGAGCTCGCGATTAGAATCCGAATGGTCTGACGAGATCTCGGCGCGGAACGTTACGAAATTTAACGGAACAAATTTCCAAGGCTGGAAGTTCCAGGTTAAGACATTATTTATTGCGCACGGTATATTGGACGTTGTGAAAGGTGAGAGGGAAATGCCGGCCGGCGAGAGCCAAGCCGCGGAAAAGAAGCTCTGGATAAAGGACAATGCGCGCGCGATGTTTTTAATTTCGTCGTCGATCGAGTACGAGCAGCTGGAACCGCTATTAGTGTGTGATACAGCGAAGGATATGTGGGACAAATTGTCTTGCATCCATGAACAGAAGTCAGCGTCGAATAAGTTGCTGCTAACGCAAAAGTTTCACGAGTATCGGATGTCCCCGGGGGACTCGATAACAAAGCATCTCGCGAAAGTGCAGAATATGGCTGCGCAATTGCTCGATGTAGGTGAACCAGTCTCGGACGTGACAATCATGGCTAAAGTGCTCGCGAGTCTCTCGTTGAAGTATGCGACGTTACAAACAGTGTGGGACAGTGTCGACCCAGAGCGACAGACTCTCGAGAATCTGCAAGAGAGGCTTCTTCGCGAGAAAGCTCGATTAACCGCAGAGGATGAAGTTCCTGGGGCCTTTGCTGCATTTAAAAAAAATAAACGCGTGGTCGCCACGCGCGTTAGAAGTGAAACTTCTGAAGACAAGGCTTTGCCATAACTTTTCTGAAATTAATACAAAAACAATACAACGGAATTAGTCACTCCAAGTCGCCCGCAACTCAAAAATGTAGTGTTACCCGCAGTTCTCACTATATCCGTCTCGCCAGTGCCGTACACCTGATCGAATTTTCGTGATGCGTTTTCGAGTCGCAAAATCGAACTTACTTACCGATCCAAAAGAAGTTTCACTTTGTACGCCTGTTGGTCGAATTTTCGTGACACTTTTTCGTGACGTTTTTTCGTGTCGCACAATCGAACTTACTACCGTGCCAAAGAAGTTTTATTTCGTACGCCTATTGATCAAATTTTCGTTACACTTTCGAGTTTTGTGTCGCAAAATCGAACTTACTACCGTGCCAAAAGAAGGAGCCGTCTCGCTAATGCCGTATGCCTATTGGTCGAATTTTCGTTTTCGTTACACTTTTTGTTTCCCAAAATTCGTGTCGCTTTTTCGTGTCGCGAATCAAACTTACTACCGTGCTAAAAGAAGGAGCCGTCTCGCCAACGCCGTACGCCTATTGATCATATTTTCGTTACACTTTTCGTTTCCCAAAATTCGTGTCGCTTTTCCGTGTCACAAAATCGAACTTACTACCGTGCCAAAAGAAGGAGCCGTCTCGCCAATGCCGTATGCCTATTGGTCGAATTTTCGTTTTCGTTATACTTTTCGTTTCCCAAAATTCGTGTCGCTTTTTTGTGTCGCGAATCGAACTTACTACCGTGCTAAAAGAAGAAGCCGTCTCGCCAACGCTGTACGCCTATTGGTCGAATTTTCGTTAGGGTGCGGTCCCATGAACTGATATTTTCCGCGTAACGAGTATCGCGTAACCAATCAGAGACGTTCCGCGTTTTCTGTTACGCGGAATTGAATGTCCTTAATGCATATGGTACATAAAACGGCAGCAGCGTATCGCGTTTAATCAATGATATTTTTCTATTCTGTTAAAACATTATTAAACGTCGCAGTTGATTGGTTACGCGAGTATTTATTACGCAACTTTTGTGTCCATGTGAACGATGAAATCAGAATATCACGTAAATGCATACAAATATATTTGAATGTTCCATAACCTGACTGACAGTGAATAAAGCATAACCTAAAATAAATTCGGAGTTACTAATAGTTATTATTGCTCTACAAAAGCAAACAATAAATAAAAAAGATTTAAAATGTCAATCATGAAATTAAAAAAATTAGTTACACTTTTCTTACTGTACAAAGAAAACGAGCGAAACAACCCAGATAGCCAAGTTGCCCGCAGGTTGCTGTCAATTTGCTTAAAACTGCTCTGCTTGTAAGTTGCCTTCAATATTGAGGAAAGCGGCTTCCGATTTTGCCTATTGGATTGCCGACTTTTATTGCCACCAAAACGGTTGCCAACAGATTGTGGCAACTTTTATGGCAATAAGTATACTACGAGCTTTCCGCTTGTTTGCGTAAGGTAATCGTTGTCTGCATAATGCTTTTAAGTTGCTCTAAACGAAATTACTGTTGTCCGGTGACAGCAATATGATGACAACTGAAGGGAAACTTATGCCAAACACTATTTCCTTTTTATGCCAAGGAATGCTTGGCTATCTGGGAAAATAGTAAAACGGAAATAATGGGTTCATCCAATTTTTACAAACTAAAAGCGAGAACAGTATGGAGCAAGTAAAACTCTTATAAAAGAATTGCATTTTCATAATAATGAAAAATTAGATCTTTCTTTAACATTTAAACAATGATCGTATAACGGTGGCCTATCTATTACAGCCATTATAAGACGTTCATCCAAATCTATATTAGAACTTTCGGGTGACAATAGTTCATCTTTGTCTAATCTGTTTACTGTAAAAAAAATTTGATTATAATACTGCATTTCATATAATATATGTACAAATTGATACATGTAAGAAGTGTATACCAATAGTAGCTACATTATTTTCGTCAATGCTCAAAGCGTACTTATTTTCATCGTATTCTTTAAAACATTCATGTTGTAATATATTTTAGCATTGATGTGCCATGAGCCAACCACAATATCCACATTTAATTTGCTGTAAACAAAGATAATTATGTTAACAAATTAAGAACCAAATAATATAACCTATAACACACATCAAACAAAATAAGAAAACCAACATAGAACAAGTAAATATAGAAATAAATAAAGAAAAATATAAGAGAAAATGAAACAGCTGTTTACATATTTTTGTAGTAAACTCTAAACTAAAGAATAATAATATCTAAAGAATAATTACAGGTGCCCATGTTGCCCCTACCGCTGAGTACCACACAAAAGTCGCGCAAGCCGCAAACTCGCGTAATACGCAACTTTTTAAAACAGGCGTACCAGAAAACGCGGAACGTCTCTGATTGGTTACGCGATACGCGTTACGCGGAAAATATCAGTCCATGGGACCGCACCCTACTTTTCGTTTCCCAAAATTTGCGTCGCAAAATTCGTGTCGCTTTTTCGTGTCGCAAAATCGAACTTACTATCGTGCCAAAAGAAGGAGCCGTCTCGCCAACGCCGTACGCCTATTGGCAGGGATGTCAGATCTAGAACTCAGCCTGACTCGTTGGACGAGAGTGGGGGACACATACACATAGAAGAGAAGGCACGTACGTGTGCGCTCAAACCTCGGCGGGGCTCGGCGAGCCTCGGCCAGCTTCGGAATAATAGACAAGGACAGCCACATATATTCTTTCTCTTTCTCGCGCGTTGGAAGCCACGTGACCGTGCGCCGGGCCGGCCGGCCACGGCCAGCTACGGCTAGGCTAAGGCTAGGTTGGCGGAAAAGCGAGAAATCTCTCGTGAACGCGAGGGAAGATTTCTTCGGCGGCGCGGCGCGACGAAATGTTCTCGTCTACTATTCGAGGCTATGCATATACAATAATATGTATATGTAAAATTATATAACTATATAATTAATTAAAATTATATAATTATCACAATAGATTTTTGCGTCACCCGGGAGGTACTATTGTGAATTGACGCGTTCTTTTTTTAGTGGTTTCCCCGTAGGCCTATCCCACTAAAAAATAATGCTATAAAATGGTCGTAGCTTGTCAGGGGAAAAAACTATGCAATATATATAAATATTAATCGCACTTATAGCTCGTCAAAGAAAAAAATAAAATTATGTGATAAGTAAACTATACATATATAAAAATAAAATAAATAATAAATACATATAATATATAATAAATTTTATATATATATATACAATACACACACACACATATACATATAGATAGATAGATAAGTTTATTGTATATCCCCGTAGGGCTTACAAGGCGTTTTTGTAAGGAACGTACCCAAACCTCTTACACAAACTCCCCTTCGCGCCCTGGCCTTATGCGACCTTACAATTTGCCTAATTTCCCTCTCCCTCCCCCTCTTCCTTTCCCCCTCTGTTTGTCTTCCTCTGCTTCCTCCGGTTCTACGTCCGTCTGCTTCCATCCTTCCTGCCTCGGCTCCTCCTTGTTCTCGTCCGGATCCCTCAGAAGCTCCTCCGCCTTCACCTTCAGCCCTTCCGCATATTGCTCTCCTCTCCTTTATTCTACTTTCCTCTCCCTCCTCCTTCCCTTGTCTGTCTCTTCCTTCTCCCTTTCTCTCCTCCCGTAATCCTTCTCCTTACTCCTCCGACTCCCCTTTCCCTTCCCTTCTTTCCCTCTCTATTTCCATCATCCATTCCTCTCCTCCCCCTTCCTCACCCAAAACCCAACCCACCGCTTCCTGCCAACTTCCTCCTCCTGAATTCCATCTTCTACATTCCTCCCACACATGCTCCCACGTTTCTTTCCTATATTCACACATCCTACATTTCTTCCTCTCTTCCCCCTCCCAGTACCTGCTCTCTCTCATCTCACTCCCTAACCTAAACCTCGCCACCCTTCTCCATCTGCTCTCTCCCCATCCCTTCTTCAGATATCCTGGGATACCCTCTCCCTTTATTACCTTGTACCACCTATTGTAATCCGATTTCTCGATCTTCTCCCATCTCTCTTTCCTTTGCGTCTCCTTGTCTCCTCCAACTAGCTTGCGGTGCCAACCGTCTCCCTCTTCTCTCAACCTTTCAAGCTCCTTTAACCCCACTCCTCTTTCCTCAAAGAACCCTTCTCTCTCCCGTTCCCAGCTCGATCCTGCTCTCCCTTCCTTCTCCCTTCCCTTCAGCTCCTCCCAACATAACCTCGCCAGCTCACTTCCTTTTCCCTCCTCTAACTTCTTCTCGAATCTCCATGCGCTTATTCCCGCCCTCCCTCTTAATTTCTCCCTTTGTAGCTCCTCTCTCACTAAGTACCACGGCGTTTTTCCATCTACTCCCAAGACCCATCTAATATACCTTTCCTCCAACCTTTCCATTCTTTCCCTCTCTCTCCATCCCCATATTTCTGCTCCATACCCCATAACCGTCCACACCAGTCTATCAAACAGCCACATTCTTTTTCCCCAGTCTTTCCCAAATCTTCTCTTCCCTATCCCCCAAACCTTCCCCATCACCGCTGCCGCCTTCTTGATCCTTTCTCTTACCTGTGCCTCCTGCCCTCCGTTCCTTTGGAACACTTACCCTAAATACCGAAATTCCTTTACTTCTCCTATTTCTTTTCCTTCCCATCTCCATCTTCTCTTACAGTCCCTTCCTCCTCCTTTCTTAAATCTCATTATTTTAGTTTTTTCCACATTTAACTCCAACCTCTTCCTAACTAGATATCCCTCTAACCTTTCAAGCATACTCCTCAATTGATCCTCATCCTCTGCAATTAACACTACGTCATCGGCATACGCCAACGTATATATCCTCTTACCTCCTAGCCTTATCCCTCCCCATTTAACTCTGCCCATTTCCTCTTCCATATCTGCTAACATTATGTTGAAAAGTAACGGACTCAGCGGACACCCCTGTCTTACCCCCCTCCCCGTCCAGAACTCTTCCCCTATTTCGTTTCCCACCCTTACCCTACTTTTCGTCTCCCTCAGGATCTCCTCCGTCCTCCTCACCAGCCCCTCCCTTATTCCTCTTTCTCTCATTGCTTTTATTAATACCCCTCTATCTACCGAGTCAAACGCCGCCCTAAGATCCACAAAACATGCTATCAGTTTTCCCCCTTTCTTCTCCAACTTTCTGTTCACCAGGTAATTCAACACATAAATGTTATCTATTGTTCCCATTCCCCTTCTGAAACCAGTTTGGTTTTGCGGTACTATTCCCTTCCCCTCTAGCTCCTCTCTTAACCTCTCTGCCAAGATTGCTGTATACACCTTATATAGCGACGACATTATTGTCACCCCTCTATACTCCTCCACCCTTTTTCCTTCCCCTTTCTTTACAATTGGTGCGATTATTCCCTCCTTCCAGTTTTCCGGCCATCCTCCTCCCTTCCAGATCCTGTTAATGAATCTCCACGCCCAAATCTCCAACTCCTTCCCCCCGCGCTTCCATACCTCACTTGGTATCCCATCCCGTCCCATTGCCTTTCCATCCTTTAACTTCCTCATTACCCTCTTCATTTCTCCTAAACTTATCTCCCCCTCCTCCTCTCCCTCCTTTTCCTCCCTCACACCTTCCTTCCCCATCCTCACCCTCCCCTCCACTCCTCCTAGCAATTTCATAAAGTGCTCTTTCCATTCTCCCTCCTCTATCCCTTCCTCAATTCCCCTCCTTTTTCTTCTCTCTTTATTTACTATCTCCCAAACCTCCGACTCCCTCCTTGCCTCCTCCGCTTTCCTCTCCCATCTCAAATTCTCTTCTTCCTTCTTCCTCTTACATAACTCCTTAAACTCCTTCCTTTTTTCCTTGAATGCCCTGTCTTCTCCTCTTTCCTTTCTCCATTCCCTCAATTTCTTTCTCGCCTCTTTCTTCGCTTCCCTACACTCCTTATCCCACCATCCCACCTTCTCCTTCTTGCTCCCCTTCAACTCCTCCTCTACCCCTTTTAACGCCTCTACTATTCTTGATTCCATTACCTCCCATTCTCTATTTAATTCTTCCCCCCTTTCCTTCACTTTCCCTATTTTTTCCATGAAAACCTTTGCTCCTTCCTCGTTCCAGACCCCCCTGCTTCTTTTCTTCCACCCTTTTCCTCTGTCTCTCTCAACACTCTCTCTTCTTAACACCACTTCCAAGGGATGGTGATCCGAGTCTACTCTATCCCCCACCGTCATGCTCACGACCCTCTCTCTCACTTCTCCTTCTCCTATTACGTAGTCAATTACCGTTGCTCCTCTTCCTCCTGTGAATGTGAATTCTCCCTCCTCGTCTCCTCTCATGCTCCCATTGAATATTTCCCATCCTTTCTCCTCTATGGTCCTCACCAAAAGTCTCCCCTCTCTGTCCGTCTTCTTATCCTTCGATTTTCTTCCCCCCACCATCTCCCCTCCCCTTCCCCGCTCTTCTTCTTCCACACCTCCTCCTTCTCCTCCAGTCCTCGCATTAAAATCTCCCCCAATTATCGTATACCTTCCTTCCTCTTTCCTATCCATTATTTGTCCTAACTCCTGCATAATCCCTTCCATTTCCTCCTTTTTCGCATACACCCCTACAATTTTCCAACTCTCCCCACCTATCCTTACCTTTCCAACTATCAGTCCCTCCCTACTTATTTCGATTTCAGTTCCCTTC
Organism: Temnothorax nylanderi; assembly: GCF_030848795.1. Lineage (NCBI taxonomy): Eukaryota > Metazoa > Arthropoda > Insecta > Hymenoptera > Formicidae > Temnothorax > Temnothorax nylanderi. The sequence goes on along the minus strand of NW_027249390.1, from coordinate 87,122 downwards.
TCCTTTAAACCTTTTCTCATCCCCATTAACATCCCTCCCATCGCTCTCCCTTTTTTATTCTTCCTCTTCGCCCATTGCACTCCCCAATCGTACCCTTTTGGCAGCCTACCCCTTACTCTTTCCCAACCCTTTTCTCCTATCCATGTCTCCATCAAAACTATCACATCTTCCTTCTTCAGCCCCTCCCAGAATTCCTTATCTTTATTTTCCAAACCCGCTATATTCCAGAACACTACCCTCCAGTCCGTCCTTCTCCCCCCTTCCTCGTCCCATCTGACCTCTGTCTCTTTATCTTTCGCCACATTGTATACTCTCCTTCCCTCCTCTCTCTCTCCCCTCTCTTCCTCCTCCCTCTCCTCCTCTCCCACTCCTTTCTCCACATCCTCTTTCTTCTCCTTCCCTTTTTCTACTTCTCTCCCCTCTGCCCTATCCGCTCCCTCTCCCTCTTCTATTCCCCCTGCTTTTGTCCTTCCTCTCTCTTGCCTTCTTCCTCTTTCCCTTGTCCTGCCTCCCAACACCTCCCTCTGCTATATCTGAGTACGTCTCTTACCTCATCCCACATCCACCATTCCCCCTCTATCCATACCTTTCCCTGCCCTATCCGCACTCTTTTTCCCTCTCCTCTCGCCTTCCAAGCAATTTGATTTACCCTCCATTTTATCCTCCTTTCTTCCCATGTTAAATCTTCCTCTATCCAAATACCTCCATCTCTCAATTTCCACTTATTTCTTATAATTCTTGCCTTCTCCTCCTCACTTCCTACTCTTACCACTGCCATACCTCCCTTCTCTCTCCTTCCAGCATCTATTTTTCTAATTTCCTCTATCTTAGCCTCCACTCCTATCTTTTTCATCACCTCCTCTATCCCCCCCTTTATTCCTTCCTCCTCCTCTTTTACTCCTTTAATCACAATGTTTCTCTTCCTTTCTCCCCTCTCCTTCATTTCACACCTCCTTTCCAGCCTTTCTACCCTTTCCTTCCAATCGGACTCCTCCCTCCCCTCCGCCCTTCTCAGTCCTGCGCTTCCTTCTGCACCTTTTCCTCCATCTTGCCCACCCTCCTTATACTCCATTCTCATCCCTTCCAGTTTTCTTTCCAAATCATCAATTCTCTTCTTAAGTTCCTCCCTCTCCGCGCTCCACTTCTCCTCTCGCACTCTTAACTCGTTCCTTATCTTCTCTACTTCCCTTCCTTGCTCCTTAAAACCCTCCCTTAACTCTTCTCTCATGCTCCTAAAACCCTCTCTCAATTCATTAATTATCCCCCTCAACTCTTTCTCACCTACCTCCGTTTCCGCTTTAGGCGACCTTGCCGTCATATTGCTTCTCTTGAAAGCCGTATCCTTATCTTCCCCCTCACTCTTATCTAAATCCTCTCTCTTCCTTTTCCAAAACTCTTCTAAGGTTCCCGTGCTCCCCGTACTCCCCCTTCTGACTCTATCCTTTTCTTTTACTTTATCTATCGCTTTCTTTATCTCCGTTCCGCTTTCTCTCTCTTCGCTCATCTCTACCTCCTCAATGTCTCACTTCTCCCTCTACCCGTGCTATACTTTATGTTCTGCCACGCACAACCGCACGTACCTCCGTTCGTCTGCCGAGTCTCCCCTCTATATCGCCTCTTGTTCTCGCCCTACCCAGCGCTCCGCACGCGTCTCGGCTCACCTATCGCGTCGCCCCTCTACACCGACTATCGTTCGTGCCGTACGCTTTGTCTGAGCCCTGTCACCTTTCCTCCTATACTCCCTTTTTCCACTCCTCCACCACTCTCCCCTCTCTCCTCCACGCTCACTCACCTTTACTCCTCCCTTCTCGCACACTCTCGCCTTCCTCAGCCTCCTCCAACTCTCCCTTCTATTCACTTTATTCTCACACACTCTCACACCTGTCACCTCGATCGTTCCGGAAACGGAAGTCTCCACATATACATATATATATATAATTTATTATACATATATTATATAATTTATTATTTACTTTATTTTGATATATGTATAGTTATACAATAAATATGTATGTATATATATATATATATATATACATACACAAAATTTATTTATATTATACATATACATATGAATATACATACATATATGTGTATATATACACACACAGGGTGTTTTGTTTTAAGTAATACAGTTAATTATCTTGAAAATAAAACATTTTTGGGTAAGATGTTTCATATAAAAGTTTTAAGGTTTTAAGGGGGGCAAATAATGGTAAAATCAGTTTTCGAAAAAAAGTAGCTGATCGGCTGTTGACGCGATCTCGAAATCAATTGAGTTCTCTTAGAAAAAGAGATCGAAACAGTTGATCGACCGTTAGCTGATCTTTGCATTAATTTGATTTATTGTTACCAGGACGCGAAGGTCCGGGAATATTTACAAACTTTTCGAGTATTTAACCCCGGATCTTCGCGCCCGCGGCGCACTCGATCTCAAGTTATTTACAGTGGCAGTGTGTCTTATCCTAGAACAGTCTTGTGACTTGCACTAATTGAATTGTGCTCTTACAATTAGTGAACTAACGAGTCTTTGTCTTGTGAAGAAGTGACGATTTCATATATATTCAGGTATTTCTGTCTTTAATCTGTTTAGTTAATCCTAGCTCGCCACATTTCAGTCCAGTAGACCGCCAAACATTTTTCAACGTGACAAATAACAATGCGACAAAGTCGAGCGGTCTCACGGAGTATGTGGCGATTTAAGGTAGTTGTTTTGCGATAATATAATCGGGACGGTCAGTTACTTTTAAGTTGTACAAATGTGTAGATACCACATTTATTAACGTGTAGTTAAAAGTTTCAAATTTTTCTTGTTAATTGCAATTTGCGAGACAACTACCTACCTTAACGACTCGAAAATAAATGTGGCTAGCTAACGTTAATTCCTTTATTACATTTGTTTTTAGATTTTTTCATTTAAAAATGGAAACAAGTAATAAATTAAAGAAAAATCTGAAGTTAAGCTTTTCAGAAGCTTGGCTTAGTGATGACCGATTCAAATCTTGGATTCGCAAAGTGCCATTTAATGAGCATTTCTTTCACTGTACAGTGTGCAAGAAAAATTTTTCATGCAGCTGGTTATCACGTGTAACAAGACATGCGGAAACTGCGCGGCATAAAAAACATATTAAAAAATATATATCATGTAATAATAATAATGACTCAGATGATAATAATGTAATTGCTAAAAAAAAACTATATTATAAACAAAATTTTAGGCCACAATGGTTAGATCTCGAGCAATATAAACCATGGCTATGCGAAGCGCATGACGCAAATTCATTTTTTTGTAGCATTTGTAATAAAACTATTGTTGGTGGTTTGTCACAAATCGAGCGTCACGCGAAATCCAAAATGCATATAAATAAATTTGAAAAATCTAATATACGAGCGAATGGACCGAATGAAGAACAAGTAAACATGCAATTTAACGAATCATCTTTGTCGTTTGAGGAACGAAAAAAAATAGCGGAGATTCGATTTGCGGCAGTAATAGCTGATAAAAATATTCCATTCGAAACGGCAAAAATAATTCTCAATTTTTTTAAAAACATCAACGAAGGTTGTCCTATCGTAAAGAGTATGAACCTGGGTCGAACAAAATGTACAAACATTATTTCGAATGTTTTGTGCCCAGTCGAAACGAATCGTGTCGTGGAATATATTCGCAACACGAAATTTTCTGTTTTTATAGATGAAACGTCAGATATTACCAACAACAAATGGATGACGTTTCATGTACGTTTTGTTCATCCCGAAACATTAGAAATACAATCCCAGTTAGTAAAACTAATTAATGTTGATGCAGCGGATTGCAGTGCCGAGAAGTTATTCACTGCATTTAAACATGAAATGTGGAAGCTCGAGATACCTTTTTTAAATATTATTGCTTTATCATGTGACAATGCATCTGTGATGACGGGAAAACATTTATCATTTAAAAAAAAACTTGAAGAGATGTGTAAAAATGTTTTAACGTTATCATGCCCATGTCATTCTGCCGCATTAGCTGCACACGCTGCATGTAATAAAATTCCTCCTTCTTGCGAGCATTTTGTAAAATAATTAAAAAAGTGTGCAAGTAGAAACTTGCACATTGCTTCCTCATAGTTTTTAAGTGTGCAAGTAGAAGTAATTATTAGTATTTTTTTTTTTGGCTTCCTCATAGAGGAAGCTTTGTGAACGAAGCTGTTGTTTCTTTTTTTAACAAAAATCGGTAATCCCTTTATTATTAACAATTTTTAATAATTATATTATATTCTTCAGTCTTTTCTACCCCTATTTCATATATAATTTTTTAAAATTTGGTTGATTAGTTCTTGAGTTATAGAAATTTCAGTAAACTTGGTTGTTTTTTTAAACAAAAATTGGTAACCCCTTTATTATTAACAATTTTTAATAATTCTATTATATTTTTCAGTCTTTTCTACCCCTATTTCATATATATCTGGTTAAGATTTGGTTGATTAGTTCTGCAGTTATATAAATTTCGGTAAATTTGGCACAGACATACACACATACCGACATTTTTTTTTAGGCGATATTTCGACGTTTTACAACAATATGAACATATTGGCAGAAAAAACTAAAAAACCAATCTTTTCTTTGGTTTCTTCTACCCCTATTTCATATATAATTTTTTTAAATTTGGTTGACTAGATCCAACTTTATACGCAATCAAAGGTTCATATACGAATTTACGAAAACAAAGCTTCCTCCATGAGGAAGCAAAAAATTGCTTACTACGTTAACAGTAGTTCCAAGAGAACAGCTATTTTCCGGGAATTTTCAGAATGTTTTCAAGATAAAAACCTCAGAATTTTAAAGTTAGCTGACACGCGGTGGCTGTCCCATCACGCATGCGTCGAAAGACTTGTAGAATATTGGGATACTGTAAAACTTTTCCTAAATGAAATGGTCGTAAGCGACAAAACAAAATCTGGAGAAAATCTATTGCACATTATGCAAAATGTAGAAACAAAAGCTTATATGCTGTTTCTAAAGTATATTTTACATTATTTTAATGCATTTAATGCATTCTTTCAGGCAGTAGACACAAGAATTCACTTATTACAGCCGAAATCAATAGATTTTCTAACTCAAATTTGTAAAAATTTTTTAAAACTAGAAATTTTGAAAGATTTGCCAAATATAACATTTGGCAAAATTGAAAATCATAGATGTTTGACTGATATCAATTTAGGATTGGAATGCGAAGAATACCTTTGCCAATTGATGAAAGATGGATACGCGAACGAGGTTGCAATGGTTCGACAGAACTGTCTGCAATTTTATATTACCGCGGCCGAGGAAATTAGTAAAAGATTACCGGTGAATGATACATTTTTATCAAAATTAAAAATATTTCTTCCACAGATAGCTTTGTCAAATAAGGACAGAGAAACATCACTTAAAGATCTTTATTTTATCGCCAAAACGATCGGCGGTTTTGACGAAAATGGTCTAAAGACAGAATGGTTTACATTAAACTTAAATTTCACAAAAACAGAGAAAGAAGATTTATTAAAATTAAATTTTGATAAAATGTGGACACAAATTTTGCAAAAGAAATATTTAGGAGGTAACGAAAGATACCCAAATTTAAAATCTCTCGTGAATTCTGTTAGATCACTTCCAAACTCAAATGCGGATTCGGAGAGAATATTTTCATTTCTAACGGATGTCAAAACAAAAAAACGAAACAAATTATCCTCTGCCGCTGTAAATGCTATTTGTGTATTAAAGTCAGCATTAAAAACAAGAGGGGAAACAGCTCTGAACATGCAGATCGATGCAGAGCATTTATCTCTCATGTCGTCAGACAAATTATACGCTAATGTTCCTAAAAGGCAGAAAAGTAATCTTCAGCTGTATGCTGCAGATGATGATGTTGCTGGTCCCTCTTCGTTTAATATGCAAGAATAATGTAAGAAAAAGTTAATCTTTTTCACAGTATCATTTATCGTATATCAGTTATTACAGCTATGTAAAAAATAGTATGAATATTATGTATATAATATATATAGGGGAGACCGGGGCTAAAAGGTCAGTTTTTTTTTCGGTGCCGATTTTTAACAACAAAATAAATAATTTTAGTTAAATATGGTATACCACTGTAAAGAGTGAACCTTTAGCTACAAAATTTATATAGGAAATTTTTGTCTACGTCGCTTTGTTTAACAGGTAGAAAGCAAAAACGACAACAGTGGAAAAATTGAAATCTCAAAAATGCCGGGGTTTAAACGTCACACTGCATTTTCAATACATATACGTACATCTAATCCTAAAAAATGATAGGATACATTTTAATAATTGTTTTTTAAGAAAAAAATATAAAAATTTATTTAAAATTTTTATACGAAACATTATTAAAAAATAGTTACGAGGGTTCCTCTTTCCGCAGAAGTCACTCGCCCGACTTGTTTCACTCCTCGACGTCCGATGACTCTATTCGGTGTCTGAACGGTTGTAATTCCCGTCTCATCCATATTCCATATGCAATGAGCCTGGAAATGCCTTGGAAATGCATCTGGACTGCTTACTGACCGATTAGCCCCAAACACAAGTTTCAGGTTTGATCGCCCACGAAATATTAGACATCAACGATAATGAAAAAACTACACTGGATTTGTGTTCAGCATGCATTACTCTTTATAATCACGTACCTCGAGATTTGGAGAGCAAATATTATTGCAGATATTACAAAATTTCCACGCGCAGAAAATGTAACATTCACCTTCCGAAAACACGTTTGCTCTCGTAAAAATCATAATACGGCAAGTAACCTGCCGAAACTCCGTTGGGGTCACATGGGTACCATAAGCAGCGTTTACAATGTTAATAGCGAGTTCACACAATATACAGGTTCCGAGAAATTTGATTTGACGCTTCAACCCCGTTGACCTTTTAGCCCCGGTCTCCCCTATTATATAATTTTATTTATTATATGTATATATATATACATATATATGTATATATATTATATATAATTTATTTATTATATATTATATTTATTTATTATTTATTTCATTTTTTTTATATATAGTTTATCATATTTATTTTATACAATTTTACTTTTATTTTTGACGAGCTGTAAGTGTGCGATTATTATATATTTATCATACAATTTTATTTTTCTGACGAACTTAAGTGCGAATAATATTTTGTGTATATTGCATGATTTTATTCTTTCCCCCTGGCGACAAGCTACGACCATTTCATAGCATATTATTTTTTAGTGGAATAGGCCTACGGGGGAAACCACTAAAAAAAAAACGCGTCAATTCACAATAGTACCTCCCGGGTGACGCGGAAATCTATTGTGATAATTATATAATTTTAATTATATAATTTTAATTATATAGTTATAAAATTTTACATGTACATATTATTGTATATGCTTAGCCTCGAATAGTAGACAAAGACATTTCGTCGTGCCGCGCCACCGAAGAAATCTTCCCTCGCGTTCACGAGAGATTTCTCGCTTTTCGCCAAGCTAGCCTAGCCGTAGCTGGCCGTGATGGTGCACGGTCACGTGGCTTCCACGCGCGAGAAAGAGAAAGAACATATGTAGCTGTCCTTGTCTATTATTCCGAAGCTGGCCGAGGCTCGCCGAGCCCCGCCGAGGTTCGAGCGCACACGTACGTGCCTTCTCTTCTATGTGTATGTGTCCCCCACTCTCGTCCAACGAGTCAGGCTGAGTTCTAGATCTGACATCCCTGCCTATTGGTCGAATTTTCGTGTCGCTTTTCCGTGTCGCAAAATCGAACTTACTACTGTGCCAAAAGAATGAGCCGTCTCGTCAATGCCGTACGCCTATTGGTCGAATTTTCGTTACACTTTTCGTGTCGCAAAATTCGTGTCGCTTTTCCGTGTCGCAAAATCGAACTTACTACCGTGCCAAAAGAAAAAGCCGTCTTGCCTATGTCGTACGCCTATTGGTCGAATTTTCGTTACACTATTCGTGTCGCTTTTTCGTGTCGCAAAATCGAACTTACTACCGTGCCAAAAGAAGCCGTCTCGCCGATGCCGTACGCCTATTGGTCGAATTTTCGTTACACTTTTCGTGTCGCGAAATTCGTAATTTCGTGTCGCGAATCGAACTCGCTACCGTGCCTAAAGAAGTTTCACTTCAAAAAAACAGTGCGAAGAAAGGTGATGAGTCGAGCTCGAAGGAGAAGAAGAAGACGCGCAAGCTGAGAGATCGCGAAGGTATTCAGTGTTTTAAGTGCAAAGAGAAGGGTCATATCGCGCGTGAGTGCAAAAACAAAAGGCGCGGGAAAAGAGACGATGACGATAGCGACTCTTGAGATTCTCGCAACTGTGCGTTCGTTGCGGAGAAGTCGAAAGCGACGGCCGGTAAAGTCGGTGGGACGAAGGGCTCGGAGCCTTAGGTCAGTGTCGTCAACGAGGTGCTGAACGCTGGTAAAGAAGACGTCTGGATTACCGACAGCGGGGCATCTGCGCATATCACGCATAGACGCGTGTGGTTGACGGACTATCGACGAGTGCCAGATGGCGGAACGATATCGCTGGGAGACAATAAAGAGTGTAAAGTTATTGTCCCGGGAACTGTCGTGTTTGAGAAGTTCGTTGACGGAGCGTGGTTCGAATCGCGAATAGAGAACGTTATTTATGTTCCTGAGATGAAAAAGAATTTTTTTCGGTTGGAGTGTGCACGTCGCGGGGTTACGAGGTGATTTTCCGGGAAAATTACGTACGAATAAGTGACGGCGACAGAGTGCTCGCATCTGGCGTAAAACAAGAAAACGAAATCTACAGAATGCTGTTCAGAGTGAAACGTGCGAATGCCGGCGAGGAGGCGAATGTGGCGGCGACAGATATTCGAGTGTGGCACGAGAGGCTCGGACATGTTAATGATCGTAAGTTGCGTGAACTAGTCAAGAAAGGCCTCGTGGACGGAGTGAAGCTGTCTGAAAAGGGTGATTTATTCTGTGATTCGTGTCAGATGGGAAAATCACATAGACTCGAGTTTCGAAAAGAGCGCGACAGAGCGGCGACGGTTCCGGGCAAAGTGATTCACACGGACGTGTGCGGGCCGATGTCCGTGGAAACTCCGAGAGGTGCGCGATTTCTTTTGACGTTTAAAGACGATACAACGAGTTTTCGCTACATATATTTTCTGCGGCACAAGAGTGACGTGTACGAAAAATTTAAGGTGTTCGACAAGCTAGTGGAAAACAAGTTCGGCAGGCCGATGAGAGTCCTGAGGTCCGACAATGGCAGAGAGTTTCGGAACAAGGCCATGGATAGTTATCTCGAGTCAAGAGAAATTCAGCGAGAGAGTACGGCACCATATACGCCGGAGCAGAACGGAAAAGCTGAACAAGATAATAGGACGATCATCGAAGCGGCGAGGACAATGATACATGCGAAGGCCCTCCCACTGACCCTGTGGGCAGAGGCATCGATAACTGCGGTGTACTTAATCAATCGATCGGGATCATCGGGAACACGGGGTGAGTCAACGCAGTACGAGCTTTGGGTCGGCAAGAAACCGAATCTGAAGCATCTGCGTATTTTTGGATCTAAAGCGTACGTGCATGTACCGAAGCAGATGACAGCAAAGCTCGACGTACGAGCGAAAAGGATGCTGCTTGTCGGGTACGATGGTGACTCGTCGAATTACCGTGTGTGGGACCCGGTGATAAAGAAAGTCATGGAATCACGTGACGTAGTGTTCAAGGAAAAGATCGGGAAAATAGCATTTCCAGTCGATAACGAGGAGAACGACGATATAATTCTGCCGAGAGTCGTACAAGAGCGAGATCAACAAGGTGCCGAGGAAGAAGAGAGCGACGAGGACTGCGCGGAAGACAAGGACGTATTTTTACCGGCTGTCAACGGAGCAGCGGCGGTGGAAGAAGAGCCAGTCGAGAGAGTGCAACCGGTCGTCCAACCGGTCGTCCAAGGGCGAAATCTACGAGAACGCTCGAGCTTGAGGCGACCTTCTCGCTACGAGTCAAACGTGGCGGAATACAAAGTGCCGTTGTCGTACGAGGAAGCGATGCGGAGCAGTGAAGCACCGCAGTGGATTGAAGCAATCGGAGACGAGCTGAGGGCGCATCGAAAGAACAAGACGTGGTCACTGGTCGAGCGAAAACCTGGTATGAAGTTGATCGATTCAAAATGGGTCTTTAGGCTAATGAAAAATCCAGAGGGCAACGTGTATCGGTTCAAGGCACGACTGTGTGCTCGGGGTTTTATGCAGCGGCAAGGAGTAGACTTTATGGAAACTTTCGCGCCAGTCGTGAGATACGATTCGCTGAGAGTGCTCCTCGCGATCGTTGCAGCAGAGGATCTCGAGTTGGCTCAGTTCGACGTTCAAACGGCGTTTTTACACGGGAAGTTGGAAGAAGAATTCTTCATGGAGATACCGGACGGTCTCAGCGTCGAAGATTTGCGAGGAAGTGCGAGAAAAAGTGTTGTGTGCCGCTTGGAAAAGTCCCTGTATGGACTCAAGCAGGCGCCGAGGTGCTAGAACAAGAAGTTCAGTGCATTCTTGCGAAAATTCGAGTTCAAAGAAACCGATAGATGCATTTTTGTCGGAAGTGTCGAAGGTTCGAAAGTTTACTTGGCGTTATTTGTGGACGACGGGTTGATTGCAGCCAAGTCCCACGAAATAATCGAGCGTGTGATTAAGCATCTGAGCAGTGCGTTTGTGATCACTATCGGAGATTTGAGTATGTTTGTAGGTATGCAGATTGAGCGTGACAGAGAGAGAAAATCTATTTTCTTGCATCAGAGCGCGTATGTGCGGCGAATGATCGAAAAATTCGGAATGAGCGATGCTAAACCGATCGGAGTTCCGACGGATTCGCATGTAGTGCTGAGCCCTGTTGTCGAGGGCGAGATAAAATCCGAGAAGGTACCGTATCGTGAGGCGGTCGTCTCACGCCCGGACATAGCGTACGCGGTGAATTTCGTAAGCAAATATTTAAATAGTCTCAACGATGACCATTGGCGAGCGGTCAAGCGAATATTCGCGTATTTATCCGGTACGAGCAAGTTCGGGATCGAGTTTCGCGGCGGTGGAAGCGAGCCGGAGTTAATCGGATATTCGGACGCCGATTACGCGGGTGATATAGAAACCAGAAGGTCTACGACGGGGTATCTTTTCGAGCTCACGAACGGATCAGTCACTTGGTCAAGTCAGAGGCAAAAGCTTGTAACATTGAGTACGACAGAGTCGGAATATGTTGCGGCTTCAGCGGCATCGAGAGAAGCAATTTGGCTACGAAAATTGTTAAGCGATATCGGATAATGACGTGCGAAAGCAACCGTGATTTTCGTAGACAACCAAAGTGCAATCAAGCTGGTGAAAAATCCAGAGTTCCATAAGCACACAAAGCACATTGATATCCGATATCACTACATTCGCGAAAAAGTCGATGCGAAAGAGATTGTGATAGAATATGTTCCTACTGCGCAGCAGAAGGCTGATATCTTTACTAAGGCTTTGCCGAGGGAGCGTTTCAGGATGTTGTGTGCAAGTATGAGTGTGAACGAGTGCGCAACATGCTTAAACGGTGGAAGTGTTGGAGAAGTTTGACGCGTGTTGCCTCTAGTCGGTAAAAGCGAAGGGCGAGTCTACCGACACGCAGGTGATTAGCCGTTTCGGTGAAGTCGAGTTTTTTTTGTTTTAGTTCTATGGCAGCCCTTGTAATAACGAGATCTCTCGTGCGCCGAATAAAGTATATATATCGTTCATATTAATAAGTCTCTTGATACGTGAAAAACCTGTCTTCTCCTCACAATTGAGTAGACTGCATAAAAATTTATTGCAAATTATATGCGTTAGTTCTTTCTTTTCTTTCTGTGACATTTGTTCACATTTCTAACATCTTTTTTCCTAAAGTAAGAAAAATTTATTAATTGATATACTAAAATGGATTATTTTGTATAAGCCGATATGTTGCTACGTTTAAAATATAACAATCTATTTTTAGATTACAGGTATCCTCCGTTTTTCGAAAGTTTGCTTTATGCTACTTTACTTTTACGAAAGACCTACATTAGTACCTGTTTTCGCTAACTAAAAGATATCCGAAAAGGATTTTCGTTTTTACAAAAAAAATGTTTCCCATATAAATTAATGGTAATTGTTTCTTTGCTTTACACCTTTTCGGCTTACAAAAAGTTTCATAAGAACGATCTACTTTCGGATAGCGAGGGTAACCTGTATTAGAAATTAGAAAATTTTATTTACAGTAAAAATTAATTTATATCCAAAAATCTCATATACATGTATGTCAAACTTTCAATCTTTATTTTTTACAATTACATAGAGTAGGTAGTCTAACAATGATCCAGCAGTACACTATGAACCATTGCGATATTTTATAAATGTAATGTTGCCAGATTGTGCTTGTCATGCAACAACTCGCATTTGAACCCTTCTTCGGCTCCCCAATCGGCTGGCAAATTGCGCGAAGGACGGCCACATTTTGTGATTTTTGAGTGACAAACTAAGTTTTTTTTGTAAGTTTTACGTATTTTTTATGTTTTTGTTGTTATATCTATTATTTTTTCATTATTCTATAATTTTGTATGTATATTTGACTTTATAATTCTGTAAGCAACTTTCTTCTATTGCATTATTTTACCGTATTTTTTGAAAATTATCGTAAAGAATGTTATATGGTCTACAATAAACCATTTTGTTTTTTTCTATAGTTATCTGTGTTATAAGTCTTATTAAACTAACTAGTTGCTACAATAAATAATAATCTAAGTGAAAACAAGTCTGATTAAAAATAATAATTTTGATTGTAAGCTTCAAATAATAAAAACAAAACATATATAATTAACAATAAGAAAACTTTTTTGTGCTCGTTCGAAACAAAGGCTAATAAAAGAGGGATACGACCTATTTACGAGCAAAAAATGGTTGTTGAGATGAATTTCAAAAACATGTATAACATTTATTTAAATAATTGACGTTTCGAGCCGTACTTGGTCTTTATCAGAGAAAAGATGTCAATAATGTATGAAAATAATTCAAATATATATGAAATAACCTACATTGGGGTTACATTTAACGCAAGCAATCAAAAACAGAACACGTCATACCGCAATTACAAAGTCAACAATTAAAATTGATAGCACGCTTTCTTCATAATACTCTGTCATCCTCCGATGATTTTTTTTCATCCGGGGAAGGAGAAAGCATTCTATCAATTTTAATTGTTGATTTTGTAATTGCGGTATGACGTGTTCTGTTTTTGATTGCTTGCATTAAATGTGACCCCAATGTAGGTTTCGTATATATTTGAATTATTTTTATACATTGACATCTTCTCTCTGATGAAGACCAAGTACGGCTCGAAACGTCAATTATTTAAATAAATGTTATACATATCTTTGAAATTCATCTCAACAACCATTTTTTGCTCGTGAATAGGTCGTATCCCCCTTTTATATATAATTAAGTTAGCTTTAATTTAAAGTTATACTATATATCCTAACCTTACTTATCATGTCTTTTATAATTATTTCTTCCCTAAATAAACACTTTAAAACATAGTAAAACTAAAATAACACTAACAATTCACAGTATAAAACATGTGACTCATTGTTAAAAATGGCTAGGTTTATTGTGTACACCCCTGTACACCCCTGTACACAATAAACTATTTGACATTGTTTTAAAAAAATCGAAATTGTGGCAAAACTTTAAAAATAATTTATGAGTTATCTTATACAGTAGGGGAGACCGGGGCTAAGCCGACACTATTTTTTCAAAGGCAATTTTTTATATTTAATTAAAATTTTTAGGCAAATTCAATGGTACATATTTAAAGAGTGTTTCTTCAGGTACAAAATTGATTCAGGAAGTTTTGCTGTACGTCGCTTTGTTTTGCCGCCAGGAAAGGAAAAGTGACGCGAAGACAAATTTTCGAATTGAAAAATGCCGGGGCAAACTCGACACCCCGCCGGGGCAAACTTAACACTTTGTCTGATCGACACAATTTGATCTGGAACTTATTTTTTACTGTCTGAAAATGAAAATACATTGTTTATTGTGTATTTAAAAAGTACAAAAATTCGGAATAAAGTAGCTAGAACAATCATTTAAAATAATGAGAACAAAAATTGTTGAACTTTCAATTATCTTCATCTAAACTCATGTCTGAAAAACAATTAATGCAGGTAAACTCGCGATCGGACGTGCGCATACATTTGTCATGAGCCATACGGCTGCATGACAAGCATCGTTTGTTACTGGGAGCCGACGAAACGGCGTGGTGTTGACTTTGCCCCGGACGTCGTTTTTCACTTTTGTCACTTCAAAAACATGAAAATTTTGAAAATATGCAAAAACGATTATCGGATTCATATAGAGCATCAAATTTCCCATCAAAATCACTTACCGGTAGATTCGCAAGAGTAAAGCTCGATGAAAGAGTAGACATTTTCGAGAGATCAGAAAAATTACTTTTCACTATCAAAAACGCTTATGTCGCGTTAAAAATTACACTATAACTCAGAATGTTACCAAATTCCGTTGATAATACTGGCACATAAAGACGCATTTACAGTAGGAAAGGCAAGTTTCTACGATAGATTTAAATTGGCAAAAAGCCTAGTGTCAAGTTTGCCCCGTTGTTGGCTTAGCCCCGGTCTCCCCTATGTAGCCAACTAAATTCATGAACTGTACGCAAAAATACAGATCTCCAACTCAATAATTGAGAGAGATATAAGCCTCTGAAATTTACATGGTTCATTGTTGGACTACCTATCCTACATGTATTTATACTTGTGTTTTTATGTATATGGTTGGATTTTATAGGCTGGATTGGGCGCGATGTTCAAAGCAGAAGAAGTTGATTCTGAAAGGCCAGACATACCGCCGTAAGTAAAATAATTTTTTGTAACAAACCAAAATATTATAGCTAGATAACTAATTATTATTACAGAAATATTATAGAAGGGTCTTAATATACTAAAATGAATTTGAAATCATTAGAACCCTACTGAAAAAACTTGATTAAAACCATTAGAAAATCCTATTCGTTCTAATAAGATTGAATTGTGTTTTTGAATCTGCATTCCCGGGAAAAAAGAATTAGATCTGCCGAGATATAACCAGATCTGGTTCATCAGATCTGGCCAGATATAATTTGATCTGCAAATTGTCTCTATCTGGCCAGATCTGACCAGATATAACCAGATCTGACCAGATATAATTTGATCTGCCGAAATATAATTATTTACCGAATGTATTCAGATCTGTTTAGATTTAATTAAAAATTATGAAAGGATGTAAAATGCTATAAAACCATAAATAACCAATTCAAAATTGTGTGCCACTTTATTATAAGCGTGGACTCCGATACAACTGATATAAGTTGTACCGTACACTCGATTTATATACCGTCCCAGACAGCACAAAGATGTCTAAAAAATGACTAAAAGATGACAAATTTTCGGCATAGCTGTCTTTTTGTTAAAGCTTAAAGTCGACTAAAAGATGACTAAAAGATGACTTATGTCCCACTAAATGTCGTCTTATAGCCAAAACTTATAAGATGACTAAAAGACATCCGATATTAGACATCTTTTAGTCGTCTTTTAAAATCATATTGTGGACATTTTTTCGTTCTTTATATTTTACATAAAGGTTTATAAATGAAAGGTTTATGTTAATATAAGTTAAAGTTATAATTTAAAAAAATATTTTATTGCAACGAAAGAACATTTTATTTCAATGAGTATTCTACCGAGGGTTAGAATTGGGTCAGAGTCAAGTCAGAGTCGGGTTAGAGTCAGATTGGTTTATCTGTTTCCGCCGGATCAGAGTTACACCAGAGTTGCGGCAAGGTTGAACGTAACCAACTGTGCAAAATATCATCTGTATACAACAGTAGCCTGATATTAAGATTATGCGACTAAGAACATCATAAAATATCATGGATCTGAGAACGATAATGTTAATTTTACAGTACCAAGTAATATGTAGAAATTAATATGCAGAAATTATTTTTTATTTCTAGAGCGGCGACGAAAATCAACATAAAGGTTATCCCGTTGGCAACACTACAGTAACCTTAACTCGACTCTTGTCGTTTCCACCCATCGACATATAGTATAGACTGCGCTCAGGTATAGAAAAATATGACCGGTGACTCACACCGGTGGAAGAAAAGAGATAGCGACTGGAAGAGGTCAAGCTGTCTCTTTCTATCCAACAGTATATAGACAAAGAGGGAACTAGAGATGTGCGAATCAAGGTTTTCTAATTCGAATCAAATTGAATCGAATTTGCAAAAAAAATTCGAATCGAATCGAATCGAATTGACAAAAATATCGCCGAATTGAATCGAATCGAATCACCCATATTTCGAATTCGAATCGAATCAACGCATAGGAATCCTGCAAGCCAGGAATGTGACATAAGCATTCGAAACATCGAATAAGTGAATCAAAATTAACGAAGTCTGAAGTCTCGTAACGACCAACTGTGCAATGTGCAACTTACTCCGTCTGCACCAAGAGTCCAGCAAGATAATCCACAAATCACGACATAGTATTGGTAGGTAATTAGGTATAACTATAACTGACAGTACATATTCATTATATTCAAATACTTAATACAAAATGCAAAATGGAGTCTTCATGCGAGCCTATGTAAAATTCCGTTACAACAGCAGAATTGTAGAGGACTAATTGTGATATGTGATCCCTTAGCGTCAAATGAGAAATGTATTAGTGAAATGAAAAGCATTTATCCATTTATGCATATATTAAAAGTAAAAATTATACTTTATTAAAAGTAACAAATACAGAAAGGCCAAAGCCTTTTAGGGGACAGTGTGTACTACAATATTAAATATTAAGTCACTGTAACTTAGTAAGACATTTTCACAGCCACAGAATTGAGTCATAGGTTTTAAGTTTACATTCATAATATATTTAATATATAATATATATTCAGTTAAAGAGAAAAATAGCATGAAAAATCACAATGGCAGTAGCTTGAATTATTCGTCAAATCTACACATTACCTAATATTGGTTGATAATTTTCAAGGCTCCAACTCAAGAGACGTAAACACTTTGGTAACAGACTAAGAACTAAGACTGTTTAGAGCAGAACAGAGAATGTAAAATATGATAAAACTAACACTACAAACGTTGAATTGAAACATTATGATAATCTCACAGTTTTGTACTGTGTTTTGTACTCTTTGCTAACAAACTAAGATTGTTCATAGAAACATCAAAATAAAAGAAAAAATATATGTATATTGCACAAATGGCACTCAACTGAGGTTTAAATTCTAATGAATAGAATCAATTAAAGTATAACAAAAGTAACATTTGACATTTATCACAATCAAAAATATATTTGAGCATTATAAAGTTCTCCAAAACAAGTAATTAGTAGGAATAGACTAGTGAGTACAGACTAACACAGGGACAGTCTTTCATTACAGGCTATTTTTTAAAGTAACTTTCAGGGATGTTATCATGACAGAAAACAGTTTCTCTCACATGCTGCGAGAGTAGGTTTGTTCTTTTCTGCATAACTACATTGCCTCCAACAGAAAAAACTCTCTCACTAGACGTCTCAGCTGCAGCAAGGGCCAAGTAGTGGCGGGCGAGAGGAACGAGAAGTGGAAAGGCTGCTTTGTTCACTCTCCACCAAGCCAGCGGGTCTTCATCCGCCCCAATCGTTGGTATCTGCAGGTAAGCTTCTACCTTAAAAAAAAATATTTGTTTGTTTTATTTCACTGAAAAGAACCATTTGAGTACTAATAAAACAGTATAGAAATACATACCTCTCTTTTTATGCTGTCCATTTTATCAGGCATTTCCATATTTTTGACCATCACAGTTTTCTTTTGAAAGTGACCCCACTTTGTTTTTTTCTGGCTAGATGCAGATCCACTTTTCTAGAGCCATGTCTTCCAGCAGTGCAGCGGCTTGTAGGTTGTCACTGACAAGAACATCCTTGAACCTGGGGTCAAGCAGCATGGCAATTTGGTACAACTTTGACTCAAAGTACTGTATGTCTGGAAATCTTAATTTTATATTTGCCAGCAAAGTTTTAGCAAACATGATCCCAGTGCCCTTCTTGGATTTCTTGATGAAGTCTTCCAATGTTGACTTTATTTCAAACAACACAGGTAGTACCATGGAGAGTGTTGGTTTCTTGCAGCTTCCCATTTCAGCTGTAAAGTTGGCTACTGGTCGCAGCACTTCAACGTATCCTTCTGCCAGCTTCCATTCCTGGGCTGTTAGGCTGTTGACACCTGCTTTACACTGCTCACTAGTGATAGCTGCTTTCTGCTCGACAAACCTTTCAAGCATGAGGAACTCACTATCCCACCTTGTACTAACCATCTGGATTAGGTCATGCAATAGCAGCTTGTGTTCTTCCTGGAAAAACTGGAGTGATTCTCTTGAAGTTTTACTCCTGTTGTATCGTGCTACCATGCTGGATACCTTTTCAATAACAGCGTTTAAATCGATTTTCTTCCGTGTGTCACTAATAGCAAGCTGAAGAGTATGATTATAACAAAGCACATGCTGCCATGACCTCTTATTTTTTAGAATGTCTGGCAAGCTGGCATCACTCATGGTCTTCTCAGAAGGCTCACTCAGTGCTTTTACCATGTTAGTTCCATTATCGGACACTATGTACTTTTCAATTTCATCATCGCCTAGGTTCAATTCAGTTATTGCATCAGCAACCTTCTCGCAGACAGCTGCAGCATCATGTTTGCCAGGGAAAGGCTGACAATCCACTGTTATATGTCGCATTTGAACATCCTCATTAATAAGCTGCAGAGTGAATGCTATAAAAGCATCACCAGAACTTGATGTCCAAAGGTCAGTTGTGATGGACACAGATTCTAGAGCATCTCTCACAGTTCCAATTTCTTCCAGCATTTTTTCTTTCAGTTCTTTGTATAGTTTTGGAATAATTGACTGTGAAAATGTTGTCCTACATGAGACATTATAACGTGGTTCAAGAAAATGTAGCAGATGTCGGAAACCTGATTCATTAACAATGTTATAAGGATGTAGACCCTTGCATATGAAAATTGCTACTGCTCTTGTGATGTCCTTGGCTTTCTTGCTGGAGGGGTTAAGAGGCATGAGAGCATTGACACATTTCTTCAGTGATTCTTGCTGCCTTGAATCCTGTGTGACTTTCTTCTTTCCTTCAGTTAGTTTCTCCTTAATCTTTTTTAGTCTCATGTATTCTTTGTAAACAGTGTCATGTTTTTGCAGGTGCAACTGCAGAGTTGTTGTTGTACTAGTTGGTGTAGAACGAACTGTGCCACAAATTAGGCATTTTGCTTTATCACCCCCATTTATTTTAGTAAAGAAATTCCAAATTAAGGAAAATGAGTTTGTAATTTTTTCCAAGTCAGCTGCATCTATATTTTCTGTGCTGAAGCTGTCTGTTTCCCTATTTCCCTCATTAGCATTCCTGTCTTTTGAGGTTGAAGGCACAGCTGAATTTAAAACACTCTCTACGCTATTATTTGATAATTGTCTTATCTCATCGTCACGGTTCGCACAATCCTTAGAGACATTTCTTGTAAAATAATCTGTCACTTTTTTCCTTTTTACAGGAACCGTTATCTTTTTTTGTGAACGAAATTGCCTCGTTACACAACGGAGTGTCAGCAGGCGAGACCGAAGATGCAGACGGATTGTCGATATCATTGTCAGGACCTGAGTCACTCTCCATGACTGCAATCTGGAATGTAGTAATAATCCTTTCAAATAAAGAATCATAAGTGAACCTAATCTAACCTAATCTTGTAATGCCTTATTAGTTCGCTTTTTCCACAGGCAATAAATATCAAACCCATTCTAAAAATTACTACTGATCACAAATTACATCAAAGATAACTGCATAAAATTAAGGAATACGCATTGGAACTCACCTGCTGTGTGAAAACTACAAATAATCCGCTGCCACCGTAACCGGGAACACAGACTGCCTCGGCTTGTTTACGCGTGGTATTTTACAAGCCCACCGATAGAGCGCGTAACGCGCTATGTGGCCGCCTAAAATTCTTGAGAAGAATCTTTTGACCGCAAAGGCGCTCGATGCATGATAGAATTAAACGGGTTTTAAACCTTCTTACGCGGTTTTTTGATTCGAATTCGAATTGTAGTGATTCGACGTTATCGAATCTTTCGAATTCGAACTACGTCGATTCGAATTCGAATCGAATCGAATATCGTCAGATTCGATTCGATTCGATTCGAATTCGAATAATTCGCACATCTCTAGAGGGAACGAGGTAAAAGTCAACTCTACCGGACACTTTTTGAAGGCTTTTATGTAGGGATCGCGTAGTCTATACTATATGTCGATGTTTCCACCGAACCTCATTTGGACCTTACCTTAAAATTTTGTTGGGTAGGGTTCAGATTCGAGTTTGGTGTTTCCACCGTAAGAGTGCTCACCCTGATCTAGGAGCGAGCGTGGCGTAGCAGACAGCGCACTAGTCTGCTAAACCAAAGATCTCAGGTTCGAATCCAGTCCTGGTAGAACCAAAATAAATAAAATTGTATCGCTTGTCTCTCCTCCTCGACGGAATGGCAGCCCGTCAGGAATATCCCTTACCTCGAAACCCCCTCTACCTTGCCGTTCGGATTCGGCGTTAAACTGTAGGTCCCATGTGCTTGTGTACAACCTGCGTGCGCACCACAAACACATGACTTTGGGGGAGGCCTAGATCCGACTCGGACTGTTGCGCCATAAAATGAATGAATGACCCGACTCTGACCCGATTTTAACCCTTGATGGAAACATACTCAATATAGTCACTTTTATATAGATTGCACGTACAATAACACATCACATGAATCAACACATGTTATAACATATATTTTACGCAATAAGCTCTAGTCTTAAAATAAACACCAACACATGATATAGCGTCACGATTAAAAGCGAGATCGCAAAGGGATTTGCTTAGCGTCAATTTGCGACCTCCGCTCCGTTAAAAAATTTTAGGCTATGTTCAGCAAAGAAAGCAAATCAGTGAACGCTCTGTGATTTGGAGTATTCTTTTAAACCTTTAATAGATCCAGAAGAACGTATAATATACAGGGGGTCAGAAATAAGAGTACCCAGCCGAATGGCTGGGGTAGATTGGGTTAAACTGAAGAGAAAAGTCATGTACCATTTTGCAAAATTCGCAATAGTTAACGAGTTATTAACTGAAACGTCTGAGCGAATGAGCGCACAAGGAGCGATAGAGGCGGGTCTCGGCTGGCACGGTGCCCGGCGCGCGGTAAGCGGTGAGGGGCGCGCGGCGCGTGACGAGCGGTGAGGGGCGCGCGGCGCGTGGCGAGCGTCGAGCGACAGATGACATACACTGCGGCGAAAAAGTATTAGAACCAGCACACGTATTGCACAGGCATTGCCGTAGCGTCTTACGCCCTTACATAATATTAATTATTTTAACTTGAATTATTTGTAATAGAAATATTTATTTAATTTTAGTAAATTTAATTATTTTGTACGTCAAAGTTTACGATTATTTAAAGCTTTACTTTAACTTTTGTTTATGTTAAAATAACTTTAAGACGTGTTAATTTTGTAAAAAATAATTGTGTTAAAAAAACTCAAAATAATATTTAATTTTTACATGACATACATAAAATGTTAAGTTATCACGTTGACATAAATGTAACACATGAAAATGTTAAGAAAATAATAACATAGCTGTTGTATGTGTATTTTACATTGAAGTAATAATTAAATTTTGGTAACACAAGAAAATTTTAACGTATGGACCGATACGTACATACGATTTTTTGCTGCGTACGTGCCGCGTAACGCAAGATTCTCGTTCGTAATTTCTGTACGTAAGGCGTAAGATACTACGGCAATGTACGCTGGCTCTTAGCCTCTCGCCTTTTCGATGGCAGGAAAATGATACGCTATCATTTCCACACCACCTTGCGGTAGATAGCTTGGTGCGTTTTTTTTTATAGTGGTTTTCCCGATAGGCCTAATCCACTCTCATTATTTAATGCAAAAATTGTTCGAAGTGCCGTCCTCTTTCTTGTATGCAGAGTTCGGCGCTTCGTACAATATTGCGCGTCGAACGGTGCGCCATGTCCGGCGTAATAGTATGGAAGGCCGCAACAATAGCTTCACGTACCCCGTTTTCTCCACCATTACGCCGGTGCTCGATTAGACTTTTTATATGACCCCATACAAAAAAGTCTAATACATTTAAATCTGGCGACCGTGCCGGCCAGGCGATTGGGCCACCACGACCCATCCACCTATCCGGAAAACGCGCGTTTAATATTTCGCGCACTTGACGACTAAAATGAGCAGGAGCTCCGTCGTGCTGAAAAATTAGCTGCGCCCGTACGCGAAGAGGCACATCCGCGAGAAGAACTGGCAATTCATTCTCGATAAAATTGGCATAAATATTGCCAGTTAAACGCGGTGGGAGGAAATATGGACCGATCCGGAAATAATGAATGAAAATGTTTCTTCACTTAAACAGCAAGAGAAAATTGCTTTCTTTCTACTTTTATACTTACCACTTGATTCCCGATTACTCCCGCCCATACGTTTATGGACCAGCGATATTGAAATCCGCCTTCACGGACGACGTGCGGGTTTTCATTCGACCAATATACGAAATTTCGGGAATTAAATACGCCGTTTGGTGTAAACGTCGCTTCGTCGGTCCACAGAATGTAATCCGGGAAAGATAAATTCCGTCGGCATTGCGCGAGGAACCCTACGTATGTTTTTTTCGACAGTTTTAATTATTGTACACTCAAGTTACCGCGAATATAAAAAGTTGATAATGACAATACCTTTACAAAAATATATATCCGTGGTTCTAGATCTCGCGGTAAAAGCTGTTGCACCCGCTAGTAATGGTACGGGTGCAATTGATTCTCTCGTAAAGTGTGATGCACCTCGTATCGAGAGAGATAAAATTCGCATGCTGCACGACGCACGCTGGTTTTAGGATTTTTATAAAATGCGTCGAGTATTCTCTCTTCGTCTTGAACACGACGACGCACTGGAATATCTCTTGTATTATGCACAAGACACCCTGTCTCACGCAATTTTTGCACAACACGAAAAATAGTACGATGTGTTGGATGCACACGTCCGGGAAATCGTTCCGCATATATCCGAGACAGGGTGTCTTGTGCATAATACAAGAGATATACCAGTGCGTCGTCGTGTTCAAGACGAAGAGAGAATACTCGACGCATTTTATGAAAATCCTAAAACCAGCGTGCGTCG
This sequence comes from Temnothorax nylanderi, assembly GCF_030848795.1. NCBI lineage: Eukaryota > Metazoa > Arthropoda > Insecta > Hymenoptera > Formicidae > Temnothorax > Temnothorax nylanderi. The sequence goes on along the minus strand of NW_027249390.1, from coordinate 63,839 downwards.
TGCAGCATGCGAATTTTATCTCTCTCGATACGAGGTGCATCACACTTTACGAGAGAATCAATTGCATCCGTACCATTACTAGCGGGTGCAACAGCTTTTACCGCGAGATCTAGAACCACGGATATATATTTTTGTGAAAGTATTGTCATTATCAACTTTTTATATTCGCGGTAACTTGAGTGTACAATAATTAAAACTGTCGAAAAAAACATACGTAGGGTTCCTCGCGCAATGCCGACGGAATTTATCTTTCCCGGATTATATTCTGTGGACCGACGAAGCGACGTTTACACCAAACGGCGTATTTAATTCCCGAAATTTCGTATATTGGTCGGATGAAAACCCGCACGTCGTCCGTGAAGGCGGATTTCAATATCGCTGGTCCATAAACGTATGGGCGGGAGTAATCGGGAATCAAGTGGTAAGTATAAAAGTAGAAAGAAAGCAATTTTCTCTTGCTGTTTAAGTGAAGAAACATTTTCATTCATTATTTCCGGATCGGTCCATATTTCCTCCCACCGCGTTTAACTGGCAATATTTATGCCAATTTTATCAAGAATGAATTGCCAGTTCTTCTCGCGGATGTGCCTCTTCGCGTACGGGCGCAGCTAATTTTTCAGCACGACGGAGCTCCTGCTCATTTTAGTCGTCAAGTGCGCGAAATATTAAACGCGAGTTTTCCGGATAGGTGGATGGGTCGTGGTGGTCCAATCGCCTGGCCGGCACGGTTGCCAGATTTAAATGTATTAGACTTTTTTGTATGGGGTCATATAAAAAGTCTAATCGAGCACCGGCGTAATGGTGGAGAAAACGGGGTACGTGAAGCTATTGTTGCGGCCTTCCATACTATTACGCCGGACATGGCGCACCGTGCGACGCGCAATATTGTACGAAGGGCCGAACTCTGCATACGAGAGAGAGGACGGCACTTCGAACAATTTTTGCATTAAATAATGAGAGTGGATTAGGCCTATCGGGAAAACCACTATAAAAAAAACGCACCAAGCTATCTACCGCAAGGTGGTGTGGAAATGATAGCGTATCATTTTCCTGCCATCGAAAAGGCGAGAGGCTAAGAGCCAGCGCACGTACATTGCCGTAGTATCTTACGCCTTACGTACAGAAATTACGTACGAGAATCTTGCGTTACGCGGCACGTACGCAGCAAAAAATCGTATGTACGTATCGGTCCATACGTTAAAATTTTCTTGTGTTACCAAAATTTAATTATTACCTTAATGTAAAATACACATACAACAGCTATGTTATTATTTTCTTAACATTTTCATGTGTTACATTTATGTCAACGTGATAACTTAACATTTTATGTATGTCATGTAAAAATTAAATATTATTTTGAGTTTTTTTAACACAATTATTTTTTACAAAATTAACACGTCTTAAAGTTATTTTAACATAAACAAAAGTTAAAGTAAAGCTTTAAATAATCGTAAACTTTGACGTACAAAATAATTAAATTTACTAAAATTAAATAAATATTTCTATTACAAATAATTCAAGTTAAAATAATTAATATTATGTAAGGGCGTAAGACGCTACGGCAATGCCTGTGCAATACGTGTGCTGGTTCTAATACTTTTTCGCCGCAGTGTATGTCATCTGTCGCTCGACGCTCGCCACGCGCCGCGCGCCCCTCACCGCTCGTCACGCGCCGCGCGCCCCTCACCGCTTACCGCGCGCCGGGCACCGTGCCAGCCGAGACCCGCCTCTATCGCTCCTTGTGCGCTCATTCGCTCAGACGTTTCAGTTAATAACTCGTTAACTATTGCGAATTTTGCAAAATGGTACATGACTTTTCTCTTCAGTTTGACCCAATCTACCCCAGCCATTGGCTGGGTACTTTTATTTCTGATATACTAATCAGGAACAATAATCACTAAACGCTCACTGAACTGCTTTCTCTGCTGAACGCTACCATAATTTTTCAACGCTCCAAAGCCTAAGTTGATCCTACTTTTAGGTTAGGTGGCTATTCCATAACTTGCGCATGCGCATTAGAAAAAAAGTCATGTAAGACATCTTTTAAACGACTTTTCGTTCAGTTAAGGTGGTTCATGCAGTACTTGCAAGTCAAATAGGCAACTATTCTTATTAGTGATAAATAAGTGTGATTTTTGTCCGTAAAAATTAGCATATAATTAGATTTATTATTTATGACATCTTTAATGCTATACGACCTCTACGTAATAAAATATTGAGACGAAAGTCACATCTTTTACTAGAGTTGTGAGCCCTGTGAATATATGTACAACAGCAGCGCGGCAACGTTGCGGTCAGCTGAGTCAGCAGTCTTCGTCGTCGCGATCTACATAACCTGTACGTACAAGCGATACAAGTGTGAAATATGAGCTGGAGCGAGCAGCCTCGACGTAAGGGACGTTTCGAGACGAAACGAAAAATTGATAGAATCTATTTCTCCGTGCGCTATACTCATCAGCTGACACGTGCGACGTTGCCAAGCTGCCGCTAGTGCCGCTCGAGCCCAGCCATCAGTTCCGTGTTGTCGATTTAGTCAATCGAAAATTACGTTTTATTATTATATGGTTCGGTCAATGAACTCGGGCTTTCGTCAGTATCTTGCAAAATGTTTATTGCATCGTTTCGTCAGTTTTTGGTTCGTTCATCTATTTTTGAAGTATTGCAATTTTTGCAGCATAAGCGCTTTAGTCTCGTTTTTCGGATAAGGGGTCCCCCCACCGCGTTAAATTGGCAAAGTTTACGGACATATATCTCCGGAACCAATCGGTTAAAAAATCTGAAATTTTACAGACACACTCGAGGAACGTTAACCTTTCATTTCATATCACATTTTCCGGGCTAAGTACATATGACTTAAATGCATGAACCACCTTAAACAGTCGACTTTTAGTGTCGTCGAAAAGATGTCTAATTTTCGTTTAGCCGAAAAGATAACTATAAAAAGATATATTTTCGTCATTTTTTAGACATATTTTCGTCATCTTTTAGCTTTATGTGCTGTACTAGCTGGTTACCCGGGCTTCGCCCGGGAGTCGTTTTTCTTCAAACGACTTTATTTGTGTTTCAATATCCATAATCGAAAAAAATTCCTTTATCAGTTCGGATACCGATTCCCAAAAAGATTGGTAACAAAAAACTATACAGTTTATAGCACTCCCCGGGAAATTCTACCCCTGTTTTATATACAATTCTTTAAGATTCGATCAATTATTTCCCGAAAAATTGAAAAAATTTCTGATACCGGTTTTCCAAAAAATCGGTAACGAAAAATTATACACTTTATGGCACTCCCCGGAAAATTCTACCCCTGTTTTATATACAATTCTTTAAGATTCGGTCAATTATTTCCCGAAAAATTGGAAAAATTTCGGATACCGGTTCCCAAAAAGATCGGTAGCGAAAAACTATACACTCTATAACACTCCCCGGAAAATGCGATGCTATATGCATCAAGTATAAATTGACATCTCAATTTTCCTGCCCTTTTAAATTGGCTAAATTCGACTCTTGGTGCCAGCAGATGAGCATAATAATCCATTTGACTTATCTTAAATCCTGGATATTTAGGATTATCTGATTTAAGTTCTGAATGCCATCCATCGTTACCATATGGATATAACAATGGATAACACATTGGGTCACATCTTTTGTCCAAAATTGATATTTGTTGTACATCGTTCGAATTTTTATTATAAATCCTAATGTCTCTTTCAAATGGAGGTTCACCATCTACATTCTGAAAGACCACAGCTATTTCATTAGCTTGTGGAGCATTGTATCTTCTTTGATCATGTTGAGGATCTTTTCTAAATGACAACATTAAATTTATTGTTTTATTGCCTATTGGATTCAGATCTTTTTCAACTTGACGCATCATCTTGAAAGTTTTTGCAAATTCATTACATTGAACCATAAAACATGACAAATCTTTCATTATTTCTGGATCACATTCTTGATTAGCTTTGTTATTCATTCTATAATTTACAGCTTCTTCTGTATCTAAAAAGTAAAGTTGTGCAAATCGCGGAGCTTGCCCATCCGCTGGGCGCATTGCCATCGAGGTCAAATGATGATATTGCCCATGAATTTTCAAACAATAAGGAGCATTGTTCACAACATCCAATGGATTTCTATTTCCCGGGGCACCCATGGAAGCCATAGCTAAAGCGCTGTTATATGAACGAATATTACTAAGGAAATTTTTTGATGCATAATTATTTCCCATGTATAATTCTGTAATAAAATCAGGACAATTTATTGGTTTTAATTTAAGCTTGCCCTTTTGGCAACAATATGTAAATTTTCCATCTTTAGATTTTTCACATGCAAAGTTTAACGATTTGCAAAATTGACATTCTACATTCATTTGACCAAGTGTATAAACTGGCACATTTATTTCATGTCCCTTGGAAATTAGCGCAATATGATGATTTAATTGTCTAGCTTGGTGCCTTCCCTGAGCATGTCTCTGGACATCAGCTTTGAGTCGTTGAGTCCTTGCGTCATCATTTTCATTGACCCTCTGCTGAGCATGTCTCTGAGCATCAGCTTCGAGTCGTTGATTCCTTGCGTCATCATTTTCATTGACCCTCTGCTGAGCATGTCTCTGAGCATCAGCTTCGAGTCGTTGAGTCCTTGCGTCGTTATTTTTATTCCCCCTATGCTGAGAATTTCTTTGAGCATTAGCTTCAAGTCGTTGAGACCTTTCCTCCGAACTTTCAATTTTGCGCATTTGTCGTAAGCGCTTACTTTCGCGACTCACTTTAGTCAAATTTCGATATTTTTTCTTTTGAGGCATAATTATTTACGTCGTACCGTATACATAAGTATTTATACGAAATATTATATAACAATACGTAAATAAATAACAATACAATTATTTTTCAAATATAATAGTTTTCAAATATATAATAATTATTCTTTATATATAGATTAGATATTTAAAAAAGAAATTATTTTATTTTAAAACAATAATATTGCTCAAAGAGCAATCAGAATAAATACATCAGAATAAATAATTATCTATAGATATAATCTATATATCTAAGTACCGTTTGTTAGTCTGTCTGACCGCGAACTACTTATTTACATTAATAGATCGATTTTCTTAATAGATCTTTTCTTTCTCTTGCTTATTCTGTTTTATTAATTTTTTATATAGGCGCACAGCAGCCTTTTTTACAGGCGCACAGCAGCTCTGTATCGGCGAATAATAGCCGTTTTTTTACAGGCGCACAGCAACTCTGTATCGACGGATAGTAGCCGTTTTTTTACAGGCGCACAGCAGCCCTTTGTCGGCGCACAGCAGCCGTTTTTTAAAGGCGCACAGCACCCTTTTTCATACAGGCGCACAGCTGCTCTGTATCAGCGCACAGCAGCCTTTTTATATAATGTATTTTTTATATAACATATATCTAAAAAATATTTTTTTATACATAAAAAAATGTAATAAAAATTTATTTATTAATGTAAAAATATCTATTACAAATATTTAAACACATTTATTACACACTGAGAGAAATGTTGAAGAAAGTTTTGTTGAAACAACCAAAATTTTGTTACTGTAACAAAATTTTGGTTAATTTTGGTTGTTTCAACAAAACATTTTTGTTACTGTAACAAAATTTGGTAGTTTCAACAAAACATTTCTCTCAGTGCATTTAATAAATATTTAAATACATTTATTCCATCACCATGGTAACTTTTTATCACCAATATTCATATTATACGCGTACTACATCTTCAATTGTTTTTGGAGCTGTCCTGCATATTTCTTCGAATATAATAGTAAATAGTGTATACAATATCGTTTAAAATGCCTACAGAGGTCGAAGGAAATAGCGAAAATGCATGCACTTCACAGGAGCATAATGTAAGTAAATTTGAATTTTATAGAAAGAGAATAAGAGAGAGAAAGAGAAAGAGAAATGACAGAATAAAAGATAGAAAATGATATTAAAAAAGAGAGAAAAAGAGAGAGAGAGAGAAAGAGAGAGAGAGAGAGAGAGAGAGAGAGAGAGAGAGAGAGAGAGAGAGAGAGAGAGAGAGAGAGAGAGAGAGAGAGAGAGAGAGAAAGAGAAAGAGAGAGAGAAAGTTAAGAGAAAAAAGAAAAATATCGGCTCGAACTTCTGAGCCGAACATATACTCATAAATGTCACCAAGTTTCAAGCTAATCGGCTTCTCACATTCAAAATTCAATCTCTTTTTCGAGTTGTTTTTCTTGAACGGTCGCTGTACAAAGATGCGAGCGAGCAATCTCAAAAATTAAATTGAGCCTGAGGGGAGAACCACTAATGTGGTATATAAAGAAGTTTTAAAATAGAAAAAAAAGTCGTAGATATTTTTGGAGAATTTTAAAAAGAAAGTATGATAAAAAATATAATGTTCGTAGAAGAGAGAAAAACATGTATGTGAAAGACATCATGCCTATTTGATATCTAATATCTATTTTATATAAATTTGTATGGGAATTAAATGATGGCAATTAAACCCATCCTCGAAAAACCGGTTTCCAAAAAATCGGTAACAAAAAACTATACACTTTATGGCACTCCCCGGGAAATTCTACCCCTACTTCATATATTTTTGGTAAAAATTCGATCCACTAACGAATGAGATTCGGTCAATTATTTCCCAAAAAATTAGAAAAATTATATAAAATTTGAAAAAATTTCGGAACCGGTTTCCAAAAAGATCGGTAACGAAAAATTAACCACGACATTTTCATCCCCGGAAAATTCTACCCCTATTTCATATACTTTTGGTAAAAATTTGGTCCACTAACGAATGAGTAGTTCGCGTACATACAGACAGACAGACAGACGGACGTGACTTATATATATAGATGGGGTTTTTATACCATCGTTTGTCATATTTTAAATACGAGAAACGGATCTCATCAAATGCCATCTATCGGATGATCCGACATTTGCATGTATAACCAGTAAATAATTCTTATTAATTAAAGTAAAAAATGTAAATAAATCTCTAATAATTCTTATTCGAGTTGGTAATTATTTATGCAAGTCTCCAAATAAATTAACAAAAATTTTTTATGTAATCTAGCTATTAAATAATAATCAAATTGAGAATTTTTTCACTTTTATTTATCCATCATCTATAAACTTACAATGTACGAAATAACTTATATTTCTGTGATTGTCTTTTGTATTTTAGATATAAGGCGAATTGATGATAATGCTTTTATAACAAATAACTAACATTTTTTGTTTATAAAAAAATACTTGTCTTCTGCAAATTATATCATTTTTATCATAATTTATTTTTATATAATTATATCAAAAATATTTAATTAAATATCTTTAATTTTCTATGTATAAATAAATTCATATTTATATATTTAAATATCACATTAGACGAATATCGATCATCGAACATTTAATTTATTATAGTTAAACATGGCCAGATATCGTCAGACTTGAACAGTTTTCAATCAAACACAACCATAGTTTGACTTATATCTAAACAGATATGGTCAGATGTAATGTATTTTGAATCGCATTCGAGTATAGATATGGTTATATCTAAACAGATACACTTAGACTGTTTCGATGAAATTCAATCACAGACATGGTTCGATCTGAGTAGATATGGTCCGATTTGAGCCGTCGAAGACCAGATTACACCCCATATATAAGGTAAATGTCCCAGTGGCCGGACGTTTAAGCATAATTCGTCACAAATAATACAATTTATAATATTAGAAAGATCTTTAATATAAATAATTTGTATTTATTCGAAAACTTAAGATTCTCTTAAACAGGAAAAAATTATTTCAACTCACATATATCAATTATTAATTAAATATTTACATAAGTAATGGAGCATGTCAATGTACCAGTGGCCGGACAGCTGAAATAGGTTATGGCCTAGTATCCGGACATAACTTGTCCCAGTGTCCGACCAATTAGAAAATTAGCATGTTGATGAAAAATATTGTTATAAATAGATATTTAATGACAAAAAACAGTTCTAAATTGATGTTTATATATTTAATGATATTTTATTCTTGTCAATTGCATGATATAGGGCATTTAACTTACAAGTTAAATAAAATTCTTAACTACAGTGAACAGGCAGATAAAAAACCGAATAATTAAGCAAAATAATATCTATAATTATTTAAAAATAAACAATTTTGTAATTTAATGATTAGTTAAAGTTTAATTGTTCCTTCGTCACCGGAAAGTCTCTTTCACTGACATAAAAAATCCAGTTAAGCTCAATGAGGTAATGAAAAATAAATTTTGACTTTGATTTTGGTAAAAATAGCTATTATGAATTAATAATTAACTTATTTCAAATTTTCACATTTGTAAATGAAGATAAATTGTCGATGAGTACTCTCTAAATCTGAATTAGTGAAAAGTAACTGAAGTGGCATATTTTAGACAGTTTAGACTGATATCAGTGAATAGTCACTGATGCGTTCAATGATTATTCACTGATATCAGTGTAAAGTATGTTATTTCAGTGACTTTTCACTGATTCAAATTTACAGAGTAGTTTTAAAAGGTCTCACATGCAATTAAATGCCTTTAAAAACATGTAATTATTACACTTACCGCACAAATCTATTGATTACAACAGGCGACACTGCATGACACTAACCTCTCATTTTTTGACAAGTTGAGTTCGCACATGCGTCCGGCTATTGGGACTACTGATACTATTAATGCACCAGTATCCGGACACTTAAAAATATCGTTTTAATTGTTATTTTTAGGATGAATTTCGTCAAAACGAGTTTCTAACTAATTTTTAAAATTAGATAATTGATTATTCCCAAGCAGCAGACAATGTTTTTTAAATGTTTTTTAAATATTTATTTTTCATTAATTATACATTGTACAATTCATTGTAAAAATAATATTTATTAAATGTTTATTAAATATTTATTTTACATTGATTACACAGGACCACAAAAAATTTTTTTTGAAAAGCAACTGGGATCAGAGTAGGTGTTTCTTATAGATTTTGGGTCACTGAATCCGAATTCGTAAACCGTTTTGCTCCATCACGTCTAGATTTTTAGATAATCGAGAAAAATAGCGGAAAATCTGTGAAAATTGAAATAAACATTTAAAGAAAGAGCAAAAGTATAACATCAAAGAAAGAGAAAAAGTATAACATCAAAATGCGGTCGCAGAACTGATTTAAATATATTTTGGTAAGTTAAATAAAGTGCAAAAAAGGAGGATGTTAAAAAAGGGACGAATTTCGCCCAAAAAGGTGTAAGTAAAAGAAATAGTGTTTTTTGTAGATCTTGATCTCCTGAATACGATAAAGCTAATAAAAAGTTCGTGGTGCTTGGGGAACACCTTGAAAATTGAGCATAAACGTGGTGTATTTACAGAAATTCGGATAATATATGCTATATCATAAAATGTACTGGTGAAAGATTTGTTGGGGAGAGAAAAGGGGGAAGAAAGAGTGTTGTGTGTGTGTGTGTGTGTGTGTGTGTGCGCGTGCGTGCGCGCGCGCGCGCGGGTGCGGGTGTGCGCGTGTGTGCGCGGGTGCGTGTGTGTGTGTATGTGCGCGGGTGCCTGCGTGTGTGTGTGTGCGTGTGTGCGTGCGCGGGTGCGGGTGCGTGTACGTGTGTGTGTGTGTATGTGCGCGGGTGCGAGTGCGGGTGTGCGCGTGTGTGCGCGGGTGCGGGTGTATGTGTGCGCGTGTGTGTGCGCGGGTGCGGGTGCGGGTGCGGGTGCGGGTGCGGGTGCGGGTGCGGGTGCGGGTGCGGGTGCGGGTGCGGGTGCGGGTGCGGGTGCGGGTGCGGGTGCGGGTGCGGGTGCGGGTGCGGGTGCGGGTGCGGGTGCGGGTGCGGGTGCGGGTGCGGGTGCGGGTGCGGGTGCGGGTGCGGGTGCGGGTACGGGTGTGTGCGCGCGTGCGCGTGTATGCGAGTGTGCACACACCCGCACACACGCGCACGCACACGCGCACACCCGCACACACCCGTACCCGCACACGCACCCGCACTCGCGCACGCACACATGCACACACACACGCACACAAAACACTCTTTCTCCTCCTTTTCCCTCTCCCCAACAAATCTTTCACCAGTACATTTTATGATATAGCATATATCTCATCCGAATTTCTGTAAATGCACCACGTTTATGCTCAATTTTCAAGACGTTCCCCAAGCACCACGAACTTTTTATTAGCTTTATCGTATTCAGGAGATCAAGATCTACAAAAAACATTATTTCTTTTACTTACACCTTTTTGGGCAAAATTCGTTACTTTTTTAACATCCTCCTTTTTTGCACTTTATTTAACTTACCAAAATATAATTAAATCAGTTCTGCGACCGCATTTTAATGTTATACTTTTTCTCTTTCTTTGATGTTATACTTTTGCTCTTTCTTTAAATGTTTATTTCAATTTTCACAGATTTTCCGCTATTTTTCTCGATTATCTAAAAATCTAGACGTGATGGAGCAAAACGGTTTACGAATTCGGATTCAGTGACCCAAAATCTATAAGAAACACCTACTCTGATCCCAGTTGCTTTTCAAAAAAATAATTTTGTGGTCCTGTGTTATTTATTTGAAATAGTGATTTAGAGAAAATATTTATTTAACGTTTATTTGACGTTTATTTAATATTTCTTTTACATTGTTCGAGAGCACGCGGTAGCGCGGTGTAGCGCGAGGTAATGAGACGACCACAAGAAAACAGGTAGCAAGTACGAAAATAACGTTTAATAATGTTCAATATGTACAAGAATTTACAAGTCTGTTTCAGGCAAGGTGCCGTGACCGGTGGCGCGCACTGAAGCTAGCACGGCAAAGCGGCAAGATGTAGCGAGTGCTAAAGCGAATTGCGGATGCGAAAGCAAATGCGGATTGCAAAGCGAAAAGCGGTATAAAGCGGTGTGCGGTCGTATTAGATACTAGGCGGTGTATCTAAGCGGGTGATCAGCGAACGAGAGCGATTCGCGGCGCGGCGGCGGTCTTTTATCACCTCCTAGACGAGGCTCCCTCCAGGCTGATCACCAAATAATTTCGAGAGGGTGATTGGCCATTGGCGGCCTACGTCATCGTGCTTACGTCACGGTTTTCATTTGACGATGCGAAGTGATCGTTACATGTTTTCGATCGCTATGTTTACAGCATGGATCTTTCCTTTGTGTAAGAGCGGTTACTTGGCTTTGTTTGTGCGAACTGTTGGCGTGACTTTGTTATTGACTAAATGTTGGCGAATGTTCCGGAAAGCGAATAAAGGAAAAATCCATGCTATAATTTGGCAATGATGCAATCTCTTTAATGCGAGATATCCGATTTTTGCGGAAGGCGTGCGAGCACCAGCATGCAACCGAACGCGCTTTTCGGCATGATTATCGCAATCTCAAACATACATTACTATAATAATTTATTTGCAATAATGATTTTAAAAAACATTTATTTAACGTTTATTTGACATTATTTTAATATTTATTTTACATTAATTATTTATTTGTAATAATAATATGAAAAAAATATTTATTTAATATTTATTTAATATTTATATTTAATATTTACTTCAAATATTATTTTATATTAATTATTTAATTGTAAGAGATGTTTCAATCGAATTTTTCTGTTGTCGTTTTGCTTTATAAATTACGTGCCGTTCCGTAAAAAATTTCCGCGTCATAGGACCCATAAGATTTTTTAACACTTTAAAGATATGTTGTAGACAAGTACAGGTAAGAAGGAAGCGTCAGAGTCGGAGGATCGTCACTTGTCCATTCGATCATCAAAGTCAAGCAACGTGGGCGCGGTACTCTACTCGGATGGGTGACCGGCTTAAGAGAGCAGTTTTTTCAGATGGACGCGCGGTTGTACGCACACCCAATATATAAAAAAACAGTTATGAAAGCGGTTTTTAGATAAAGAAGAAGAACGTTCTTTAAACATTTCTTTGTTGAAAAAGTTGTTAAAATAAGCGTTCTTAAATATTTAAAAAATGTTTAATGTTAATAGAACATTTATTTAATGTTAAAAAAACATTTTTTAACGTTAACAAACGTTTATTTAATATTAAAAATACATTTTTTAATGTTAAAAAACGTTTTTTACAATATTAAAATAAAAATTTTTTTAATAAAAAAAAATGATCTATCCCATTAATTTAAACGTTTTTAAAATTTTTTTTTTCATTACTAAAAATGTTTTTAAAAACGTTTAAGAAATATTTTTTTGCTACTTGGGTTTATTTACATATTTAATTAAATATTCAATTTTTATACTATTAGCTACATGCTTACGCTTAACGAATCTGTTAACGATTGGCCATCATTTTGACAAACAACAGACATGTGCTCATTTAATCAATTTTTTTAAATACAAAAATTTTTAATTAGGTTTACTTCTTTTCACCCAATTATTGTTAAATATTAAAGTTTTTTTACAATAATTATTATTTTTATTTTTAATTGTTCAAATAAATAGTAGGTATTGGGTAGGTATTAGTAGGTATTGGTATTGGTAGGTATTTCGTCAACTGTCTTTGGCTGAATAATAGTGACAGTTGACGTAGCCCTACGTCTACTTTCTTTCGCTGAATACTTTAACGTGAAATAGTGACAGTTGTCGTAGTTCTACGTTGTTGCTTGCGGCACAGTTGTTACTGTGCCCGTTTTTTTTTTATTGTCTTCAGTTGACATTTTACAAACAGAAACCAAAACTTAATCTAAAAACACAAATATGTAAAAATATGACAAAACTGCAATATAAAGACAATTTTTGCGATAAGTATTATTTAAATAACATACCTTCGGCCCTTGAAATTGCTGCTCCAAATACGTGCAATAAAATGTAGACACAATGTGTTGATTTACGAAAAATACGACACTTATAAAATAAATTCTACTGTCGATCGCGTGTTTAAGAACACACACGTCTAATCAATTAAGAATCAATTAACGCTAATTTTGAGTTTAACAGAATCAATATTTAAGTTAAATTTTTAGATTAATCGCGAGACCGAAAAGCGTATTGACGTTTACGAAAACATAACCTTTCACATGCGGTTGGACGGAAAATGACGGACAAATATACTTACTTTTTTAGAGCTCTATTATATCACGTGGAGGTGTTTATTGATTAGAGCTTATTACGTAAAATATATGTTATAACAACTTATAACAATATGGGTTGATTCATGTAATGTGTTATTGTACAATCTGTATAAAAGTGATCATTGAAATAAAATGTTTTTGTGTTGCAATAAAATATTTTTTTAAAATTATAACTTTAAGTTTTATTAACATAAACCTTTCATTTATAAACCAAATTTACGTAAAATATAAAGAATGAAAACATGTCTACAATATGATTTTAAAAGACGACTAAAAGATATCTAATATCGGATGTCTTTTAGTCATCTTATAAGTTTTGGCTATAAGACGACATTTAGTGGGACATAAGTCATCTTTTAATCAACTTTAAGCTCTAACGAAAAGATATTTATGCCGAAAATTTGTCATCTTTTAGTCATTTTTTAGACATCTTTGTGCTTTCTGGGTATTATTAATGCGCCAGACATATGTATATTACAATTCTATTGTTTAAATTTTTCTTTCTAAAAAAGGATCATTATATTATAAAGTTATGTCGGACTTCCGCTTCTGATGCGACAGAGTGACACGTGGCGATTAGGAGCGAGCTTTCGGTAGTATGCGAGCGTGTAGGAGAAGGCTGGTGAAGGTGTACTAGGTGCGCAACTAAGTTTCCGGGTTTCACACATAGATGGCACCAATAACACATGTACTCGACTTACATGTCTGAAGTTGTCTGAAGTTATAGCTTGAACATCTGTTAACAATAACCAGTCGTTATATAAACACATATCGCAACGCAAAAATATTTTTTCTAACAACGGAGATGTCGAGTTTTGTGCCAAATAAACAGCATTTGCGGGAAGCTTTGCTTTTCTGCTTTAACTTGAAAAAAAAATGCAACTGAAGCACGTCGTTTGCTTGAGGAGGCCTACGGCGAACATGCACCATCGAAAACTACCTGTGAAGATTGGTTTAAACGCTTCAGAAGTGGCGATTTCGACACTGAGGACAAGGAGCGCTTTGGTGGGACCAGAAAGGAATCGTGTACTATGAGCTGCTGAAACCGGGCGAAACTGTCAATGGGCATCGCTCCCGACAACAACTGATCAATTTAAACCATACATTGCTCGAAAAACGGCCAGAATGGGACACGAGACACGAACGAGTGATATTGCAGCACGACAACGCTCCGTGCCATCGCAGTTCCATCGTCCAGGACACCATCAAAACGCTGAAATGGGATCTGCTACCGCACCCGCCGTATTCGCCAGACCTGGCGCCTTACGATTATCACTTGTTCCGATCGATGGCGCATGGCTTGGCTGGGCTACACTTGACCAATTTCGAAGAAGTGCAAAATTGGTTGGATGAATGGTTTCGGTCCAAAGACGCGTCGTTTTATTGTCGCGGTATTCATGTATTGCCAGAGAGATGGCGAAAATGTATAGCTAGCGAGGGACGATACTTTGAATAAACCATTTTTTGTATTTTTCTTGAAATTTTCCATTTTTTATTGATCAAAAAAACCCGGAAACTTAGTTGCGCACCTAGTAAGTAAATTAAAGAGAGAGTGGAGGAGGTGAGTGTGTGGGGGAATGGAAAGAGATAAGGAAATAAAGAGAGAGAGGGAGAGAAAGGGAGTTTGGTCGAAGTAGTTGAGAGCGGGACGGCCAGAGAGTACGAGAAGTATAGAGAGCGCTCGGTGTCGAGCGGTAAGGCAGGTAGGGACTACAGAGGTGATAGAAAGAAAGAGGCGGAGAGTGATAGGCAGAGGGAACAAGATGATTGGGAAGATAGGGTATAGTGGGAGAGATAGAGGGTGAGAGAAAGATGTGGGAGCCTCGAGAATGTGGAGATGTTAAAAAGGAAAAGGGATGATTCTAGGAAGCAGAAGAGGAGGGGGGAGTTGTTTAGGGGTAGTAAAAAGACTCCCAAATACTCGGGTGGGGTAAAGAAGGAGGAGAGTGAGTTAAAAGAGGTTATTAAGAGGTAGAGGGAAAAGGTCATGAGGGAAATGAAAGGAATGAAAGAGTAGAAGGAGGATTATAGACAGATGATGGAGGAAGTAAAGGAGGGATTCAGAGAGCAGCGGAGGATGATGAGAGAGGAAATGAAGGAGATGAGAAGAGAGTTTAAAGAGGAGCAGAGAAAGTGGAAGGAAGAGAGGGAAGAGATAATAAATTGCATTAAAAGATTAGAAAAGAAAGTGAAGGAGTTGGAAAAGAGCAGGGGGAGGGAGAGTAAAGTAGGGAAAGACGGAGAGGGGGAAGAGATAGGGACAAGATAAGGAAGCTGGAAAGAACAATGGAGGAGCGTGAAGAGAGAAGGAAGACTGTAATAATAAAAGGTTTAGAGGTAAAAAAAGGAAATAGGCGGTAGGAAAAGTATTAAGGGTCATAAGGGTGAGGCCGGTGAGGTAAATATAGAGGAGGTTAAAAGAGAGGGATGGGGAAAAGGGTAGAGAGATGGTTTTGGTAAAGACGAGAGATGAGGAGCAAAGAGGTAAATTCTGGAAAGAAAGAGAAATTTGAAAGGCAGGAAGAAGAGGATTTTGGAGGACTGGACATTGAAAGAGAAGAAAATGAAATGGAGGCTGGAGAAGATTGCGAGCTGGGAAGAGAGAACGAGAAAAAGGATGAAGCTAGTATTTGGGAGGTTATGAATAGATGAGCAATGCTGGAAATGAGATGAGGAATAGGAAATACTTAAGGATAATAGAGGGAATAAGAGAAGAGAAGTTTAGGGGGGAGAAAAGGGGAAACGAAAGGGGAAGCGCAGTAGAAGTAGAGAAAGAGAGGAGAGGGGAAAGGAGGGAGGAAAAGGGGAGATAAAAGGGAGGGAAAGGAGTGGAACGTTACCTTCTGGAATGTGGCAGGATTGGAAAATATAAGGATAAGGATTTTTGGACAGGATTGAAAAAATAAGATGTGATGACACTAATGGAAACTTAGACGGTAGAGGATAGAAAAGAGTAAAGGAGAGGATGGGTATGAATGGGGAATACAAGCAGCAAGGAGAAAGAACAAAAAGGGAAAAGCTATGGGGGAATGATAATGGGAATAAGGAAGAAGCTGGTAAAAAAAGAGAAAGGATAGACGGGGATTGAAAAGGAGATAATGGTAGATAGAGTAAGACAGAAGGAAGAGAGATGGAAAATAATGGGAGTCTATGCAGAGGAGGGCATAGAGAAAGCTTTGAGGGGTTTGGAGCAATGGATAGAGGATAGGGAGGTTGGAGTTAGAACATTAGGGGTACTCAAATAAGTTAGAGTTTAACGGTTTGACAGGTTATGTCGGGTTAAAGTCGAGTAAAAGTTAATTTTTAAACTTTGGGCGCGCTACTCTTTAAGGTTATGCAAAATACATAAGTGACTCATTAACCTATCACATTAATCTTTGGGTTAAAAGTTTAAAAATTAACTTTTTACCCGACTTTAACCCGACATAACCTGTCAAACCGTTAAACTCTAACTTATTTGAGTACCCCTATTGATAGAGAGAGATTTTAATGCAAGAAGGGGGGCAAGTAAGGGAAGAAAGAGCTAGGTGAGGATGGGGTGGGAGAATTAGGAAAGAGGAGGTCAAAGGACAGAAATATTAATAGGGAGAATAAGCTTATGGTGGACTTCCTTGAAAAAAGAGGATGGTGCATCTTTAACGGAAACATAAAGGGAGAGGAGGTGGAGTTTACCTATGGGGAGAAAAGGGGGTGAAGAGAGGGAAGGGGTACACAGTCATAGACTATATAATAGGAGATGAGGAGGTAAAAGATAAGGTAAAGAGATCAGAATAGGAGATAGTGGATTCCGACTATCAGCCAGTGGAGGTATGATTAAAAGAGGTGTACAAGAGAGGGAGGGGATGTAGGAGAAGAGGAAGGAGTTGGAGAGGGGTTTAGAATGAGGAGAGGATGCGTAGGTTCAGGCAAAAATTGGATAAGGTAGAATTAAGGGAGAAAGAGGTAGAGGAGGAATGAGGGGAGGAGATGGAGGAAAGGCTGAAGGAGGCAATGAGTGAAATAGAGGGTGAATTAGGAAAGGGGGAAAAGAGGAAAGTGGGATGGTGGGATGAGGCGTGTTTAGAGAAGAAGAAAAAAGTAAGAAGGGAACTAAAAAAAAGGAATTGGAGACGTAGAGGAAGGAATGGGGAGAAGTATAGAAGAAGGAAGTAGGAGTATGTGGGAGGAAAAAGGAGGAGAACAGGTGGAAAAAAGGGCGGCAAAAGCCAGAAGGGAGAATAAAGTATAGGAAATTGTAAATAAGGAGAGGAAGAGACGCAGGAAAGTGAACGAAGGAATAGGAATGGGGGAGTGGAAAGAGCACTTCACGAGTCTGCTGGCAGGAGTGAAAGATAGGTTTACTAAAGGAGGAAAAAAAGGAAAAGAGGAAAAGAGGAAAGGAGAGAAAAGGGAGAAGGAAATAAGTAAGGAGGAAGTAGAAAAAATTATAAGAAAATTGAAGAAAGAGAAGGCAGCAGGGATTGATGAAATTCCGAGTGAAGTGTGGAAACACGGAGAAGAGTTGGAGGAGTGGATTAGAGATTTTTGTAACAAGGTTTGGAAGGGAGAAGGTTGACCGGAGAACTGGAAGAGGGGATGATCATACCTATAATGAAGAAGAGGAAAAGGGAGAGAGTGGAGGATTACAGAAATGTCACATTATCTACCCTGTATAAGGTGTATGTGGCAGTGCTGGCAGAGAGGTTAAGGGAGGAAGTGGAAAGAAAGAGCATTATCCCACCAAACTAGACAGGATTTAGAAATATAATGGAGGACAGTAGATAACATCTATGTGCTTAATTATCTGTAAAGAAATTATTGCAAAAAATATTATTTTTCGCAATAATTTCTTTACAGTTAAAATTGCCAGTCACGTCAAAGAATTAACTATCAACTTAATTATCTGGTCAACAGACAATTAGGAAGGAAGGAAGAAAAGCTGGTGGCGATGTTTGTGGACCTTAAAGCGGCATTCGACTCGATAGATAGGAGGGTTTTGATTGAGGCAATGAGGGAGCGAGGAATCAGGAAAGGGTTAATAGAGAGGATCCAAGAGGTATTGAGGGAAGACAAGAAGTAAGGTCAGAATAGGAAAGGATCTAGGAGAATGTTTTTGGACGGCGCAAGAGGGGTAAGGCAAGGGTGTCCGTTGAGCCCGCTGCTGTTTATCATTTAGATAGCGGACTTGGAAAAAGAGATGGGAAAGGTCAAGTGGAAAAGGTTAAGCTAGGTGGAAGATGGGTATGCTCTAGAGTACGCGGGTGACATAGTATTAATGGCAGAGAGGAAGGATGAAATGATGGGAAGATTTGAGAATTATTTGGACAGGAAAAGACTGGAATTAAATGCAGAGAAAACTAAGATTATGAGATTTAGAAAGGGAGGAGGAAGAATTAGGAAAAGATATTGGAGGTGGAAAGAAAAGAGAGTGGAGGAGGTAAAGGAGTTCCGGTACCTAGGATATATGCTTCAAAGGACGGTGGACAAGAGGCGCACATAAAAGAAAGGGTTAGGAAGGTGGCGTCAATAATGGGGCAAGTATGAGGGATGGGAAAAAGGAGGTTTGGCAAGAATTGGGAAAGAAGACTGTGGCTGTTCGATAAGCTAGTGTGGACGATGTTGAGGTATGTGGCGGAAGTGTTGGAGCTGGGAAAAGAGGGAGTAGATAGAGAGATTAGAAAAAAGATATTTGAAATGAGCTTAGAGTAGACGGGAGGACGCCGGGTTATTTATGAGGGAAGAGTTGCAGAGGGAAAAGTTAGGAGGTAGGGCTGGAAGACGGGCGTGGGGATTTGAAAAAAGAATAGAAGAAGGAGGAGGAAGCGAGGTGGCAAGGATGTGCTGGGAGGAATTGCGGGAAAGAGCGGTGAAGGGCAGGGTGAGCTCGAGTTGGGAGGAAGGAAGGAGAACAATTTTCGGCGATAGAGGAGTATATTAGAGAAAGTGGAAAGGGAGGGAGAAAAGGCAAAGGCTTGGTTCGACGAGATGGAGAAGAGGAAAAAAGAAAAGCAAAGAACAAAGAGATCTCGGGAAAAAGGATTAGATCTGACCAGATCAAATTATATCTCAGCAGATCTTTATCTGGTCAGATATGCTCAGATATGACTTCTCATGTCTGCGTAGATCTGGTCATATATGTTTATATATAACTATATATAACTATATATGAGGTGTCTGGTTTTTGACGGCTCAGATCGGAACATATCTGCTTAAATCGGACCATATCTGCTCAGATCGAATCATATCTGTGATTGAATTTCATCGAAACAGTCTAGATCTGACTGTATCTGTTTAGATATAACCATATATCTGGGGCATTCCATGCCAAATCACCGAGGATTTTCCTCGACCATTTTTTATTTGACGGAAACTTTTTTGTGTTTTTATACTAAATGAAAGTAGCTTCCATGATTTTTTTTAGATTTTTATCTCTACCCATACTTAAGGGGGTATGCCACCTTTGTGGGTCGAAAAAATTCAAATTTTTTTTGCTTAAATAGAATATAATTCCATTCATATTAAGTCAGTCTGGAACTCTTTTCATGTTGAAAATAGCCATGTTTGTGCGTAACTCCATAGCGCGCAGAGAGAGCCTCGGAGCGCTGTCCGAGTGTTCTTCCTTTCTACTTTATTTGTCGAGTATTTGAGGCTTCCTGATAGTTCAGAACAGTATGGTAGATGTCACTTTCAACAGTATATACCTTTCATATAATATTTTATTTCATGCAAGAATTAGTATTTACTGCAAACACGTGCGAGCAGTTTCGGTCCACCGGTTTCGGCGTGTTGCATCGAATTAAAACGTTGTAAAATTTTTGTAATAATGATGAGAAAAAGAATATTTATAGATAAGAAAGGAAGTAGCAAAAGTACACGTGCATCTCAAAGTTCGATATCGGGAAGGCAGCCGAGAAATCGGTATTCTGCAGAAGGTGAAACTGAATCTGTGAGCGCATCGGCGAAAAAAACTGAAAACGAGTGCGAACGATTACGAGATACACGTAGACAATGCTTTCGGATATCGTTTAATTAATTTTATTACCGTTTTTACAACAATTTCGCAATTAGTTGTGTGCAAAACATGTGGCTCGAATATCAAGTTTCAAGAAAGCAGTTGTCGCGGTCTAGGTTTCAAAATTGCTGTGATTTGTGAAAAGTGCGAGCCACAATATGTCAACACTAGTCCATAAACAATCACGCATACGAGATAAATCGCAGAATGGTATTTTCAATGAGATTACTCGGAATAGGAATCAACGGAATTAAAAAATTTTGTTCATTTATGTGTTTGCCCACGCCAGTGTATCATTCTTTTTACGACAAAATAATTGAAAACATTCGTGTTGCCACTAATGCTGTACGTGATATTTCAATGAAACGAGCAGCTGCAAAAGAAAAGGAGATGTCATTGGAAAGAGGACAGACAAGCGGAATAACGGTTTCTGGTGACGGGACGTGGAAAAAGAGGGGATTTTCGTCTTTGTTCGGCGTCGTCTCACTAATAGGGTGGTCCACGGGAAAAGTTGTCGACGTTGAAGTGAAATCGAAATTTTGTAAGGCCTGCAGTTTTTGGAAAGGAAAAGAAGAAACAAGGGAATATGAAGAATGGGCTGAAAATCACGAAGCAGTATGCGAAAGAAATCACGAAGGTTCATCAGGAAAGATGGAAGTGGATGCAGTCGTAGAAATGTTTCAGCGTTCAGAAAAATTGCACGATTTAAAATACTCTCATTACATCAGAGACGGGGACAGCAAAACATATAAAGGCATTGTTGATTCGAAACCTTACAAAGATTTGAATGTTTGTAAAAAAGAATGCATAGACCATGTTCAAAAACGTATGGACACGAGATTGCGCAATTTAAAAAAAAATGTACGTGGTCTTGGAGGCCGAGGAAAATTAACAGCCAAACTGATTGACGAATTAACAATATACTACGGTTTAGCTATTCGCAGAAATACTAATTCCATCGAAGATATTGTTTTGCAGCTCTCATTGAGCCGGGTGCACGGCACGTATTTTCTCGTCTTCGGATAAATAAACTTCGCTTAATATTCTTTAATACAATTTTCCTTTATTGCGCGTACAAAATAATACGTCCGTCGTTCGGGACGGCTAAACTCTCTCTGTCGTGATCGTCGATGTACAACGACACCGTGTGTCGAATCGGTACTGCCGAGCTAGTAGATACGAAGCAAGCGCCTCCAGGTGGCATGTGGCGACATCAATTGTTACTAGCAGGGTCTAGTTTCCTTCGCGCGACAGTTCTTGCGCGGAAATCTTTGCGCGGCAGCGCCATCATAACATAAATTTAAATCTTTGGTTAACAGCCAAAACATACCGCGCGCCTTGATGGGCTAGGCTTATCAACCTGAAACATAAAATATGAGTACACAAAGAACTAAGTTTCAATAGGTAATATGCATATCCTGGAAGCAGGCCGCTTAAAGGTTCCTTTAGCGGTTTTCAAAGTCGCCGCTCTGATTATTCCATCATGTCCCGGATGGATTGCAACAATTCGACCAGTAAGCCAAGATAGAGGTGGTAGGTCATTCTCTCGTACGACTACCATTTGACCTATCTGAAGTTGGGGCCCAATAGTTTGCTTCCATTTGGATCGTTGTTGTAATGTATTAAGATAGTCCGCTGACCATTGTCTCCAAAACTGCTGACGCATCTGCTCGATACGCTGCCAGCGAGATAAACGATTTGATGGCAAGTCCTGCAATGTAGGTTCTGGATACGAAATAAGTGAGTCTCCAATTAAAAAGTGCCCAGGGGTTAGGTAAGAGTGGTCTAAAGGATCAGAAGATAAAGGTGTTAAGGGTCTTGAGTTTAATATCGCCTCGATTTGCAATAATAATGTAACTGCCTCCTCAAATGTCAACGATCCGTCGGCGGAGACTCTAGTTAAATGATGTTTTGTGGAGCGAACGGCAGACTCCCATAACCCACCGAAATGAGGTGCTCGAGGAGGGATGAAGTGCCAAGTAATAGCGTCTTCTGCCATCTTGTTAGTGATGCTATGTCAAAACTCTTCTCGATTGAAGAAAGTCCGTAACTCTTCTAACTCGCGGTTGACTCCCACGAAGTTAGTTCCATTGTCTGAATAGATGTTAGCCGGCCTCCCTCGTCGACCAATGAAACGCTTTAATGCACTTAAGAATCCTTCTGTAGTTAGATCCGATACAACTTCAATGTGGACCGCTTTCGTGACGAAACAGACAAACACTGCAATCCAAGCCTTAGATTTTTTTGCATTTCTTCGCTTTCCTTCACGAAGGAATATGGGCCCACAATAATCAACGCCTGTATTATGAAATGGCCGAGCGGGAGTCACACGTGTTGTCGGAAGATCGCCCATAATTTGCTGCGATATACGGGGCCTCGCCTTAACACAGATGATACATTTATGTACAACGTCGCGAACAATCCCTCTAACACTCACAGGCCAATAACGATCTCTTATAGCTGCTAAGGTGGCCTGAGGTCCTGCATGAAGTAGTCTCTTATGTTCTTGCTCAATAATGAGACGAGTGAGTCGATGACGTGCCGGTAATATCAACTGATGCTTGTTTTCATAGGAGATATTGGCATTTTTTAAGCGCCCACCAACTCTTAATAAGCCTTCGCGATCCAAGAAGGGATGCAAAGCAAGTAAACGACTGTCCCTTCTAATTGCTCTTTGATTTTCAATAGCCTCGATTTCCTGGTGAAACGTTATTCGCTGTACTCTTTTGATGATGATCCTTTAGGAGGCTTCCAATTCTTGAGCCGAAATTGGATCGAACCTTCGATCCTTTGGTTTGGATCTCGCGTTCTGCATAAAGTGAAAACATGTCGCAATCGTTTTAATCAATCGAGCATATGACGAAAATCTATCGATTATGTCGAATTCTTCTGGTGAAGTAGAAATGGCTACGATCGTCTTTCGCTGTTCAGGTAATTCTTCCAAGTTAACTGAAGAACGCTTGATTTTAGGCCATGAAGATTCGTCGTTGCGTAACCACGATGGACCATTCCACCATAGATCTGCATCTTTGAGAACTGCAGGGGTGGCTTCACGCGATAGAATATCCGCAGGGTTACAATCAGTACCCACATGAGACCAGCTTTGAACAGACGTGAGTTCCTGTATTTCGCCCACTTTATTGGCAACTAATGTGTTGAATCTGCGACTTTGGGAGTTAATCCAATGCAAAACTATCTCAGAATCTGTCTGAAGATATATTGCGTCGATCTTTAATTCCAAAATGGGAACGACCTTGTCGGTTAATTGCGCCAACAGTTGCGCAGCGCTTAGCTCTAATCGAGGCAAAGTCACAGCCTTCAGGGGTGCAACCCGTGACTTTGCGCATAATAGCCTCGTGGAATGCACTCCGCTTTGACTCGTAGTGCGCAGGAATAAGCATGCTCCATATGCATTCTGACTTGCGTCGCAAAACCCGTGTATCTCAATACGTACACTTGATTTAACTTCCACGGCCTTGCGAGGAATCCGGATATCATTTAACTGGCTAAGCTGTGACCTGTAATTAATCCATTGCGTGTGTAGTTCTGTGGGCAGAGACTCATCCCAGCCGAGCTGCAATGCCCACAGTCGTTGAATCAACATCTTTGCTTGTATTATGACCGGTCCAAGGAGACCTAAAGGATCAAATATCTGTGCGACACATGACAAAATTGTTCTCTTTGTCACGCGCTGATTATTATTTGCTTCAACTTGTATTCGATATAGCAATGCATCATCCGTTGGGTTCCATTGAATGCCCAGTGTTTTGCACATACCTTCTTTGTCCAATGTTCGCGTTGAATTCATCGTGGAAGAGTCAGGAAGATTAGTAAGCAGGTCGGGACTATTAGAAGCCCATTTGCGTAATACGAAGCCACCCTTTTCTAGAAGCTTCGTTGTTTCATCACGAACTTGCAGAGCTGCTTTCTTCGTGTTTTCCCCCGTAATAACATCGTCAACATCAAAGTCACGTAATACGATTTTAGATCCAATCGGGAAGTTTTTTGCCTCAGTCTCTGCCAGTGTTCTCATTGACTTAATGACAAGGAAAGCTGCCGAACCAGTGCCGTACGTGACTGTCAATAATTCTAGCTCCCTTATCGGAACATCGGGAGTATCACGCCACAGGATGCGTTGCAAGGGTACCTGTGATTCGTTGACCAGCACCTGGCGATACATCTTTGTTATATCTGCAACTAAAACAAACTCAAACGTACGAAATCTGGTAATAATCGAAAAGAGATCCTGCTGCAGTGAGGGCCCGACCATCAGGCAGTCATTGAGCGAAACGCCCGTTGTCGTTTTGCACGAGGCGTTGAACACTACTCTTAATTTGGTCGTATCACTCTCTTCTTTGATCACGCAATGATGCGGCAAATAGCAATGCGGGATGGTCTCTGTATCGTGACTTTGAACCTCCCTCAGATGCCCCAATGCTTCGTATTCATGGATGAAGTCCACGTAATCCCTTTTGAGCGACGGATTACGATTTAAGCGGCGTTCGAGCCTTTTAAATTGTCTCATGGCAATGTCCTTAGATTGGCCGAGGCGTGCCAATTCTTCGTGCTTGATCGGAAGTTTAACTATGAATCTGCCCATCGAATTTCTCTTGACAGTTGACTCAAAATGTTCCACACATTTGCGATCCTCCACTGACATCTTGATCCTCCGCGCGCCATGCTCGATTTCCCAAAATCTTGCTATGGCAGCATCCAGTGCTTCATTGGTGATGAGATTACAAATCGTTGCTTCGGGCTGCATCCTTTTGGTGATGATGCCACCTCCTGCGACCCAGCCAAATAGTGTTTTCTGCCAACGTGGCTGATCTGGTGTAGTCTTTATCTGACCTACGCAGAGGAGATCCCAAAAGATTCCTGCTCCTATGAGTATGTCTATCTTTGATGTCTCCATAAAATTGGGATCCGCTAACTTGATTCCTGGTGGAACGCGAATGTCCAATCTTCTCATTGATGTATTTGGAATGTCCTGTACGATCTTGCGTAGCACAAGACATCTGAGCTCTGCTTTGAAACCATTGAGGCGCGATTGCACCATCACGTTGACGTAGCTATGCGTTTCAGTGCTCGATTCTCCCACTCCGCTTATTGGCACAGAGGTAGGAAATCGCTTGAGCCCGAGCCTTTCGACTAGTTCTGATGTTACGAAATTCGATTGCGAGCCAGCATCGAGAATAGCTCGACAGGGTAGAATGTTTCCTTTACTATCCTGAACATGAATGATTGCTGTGGACAGTAAGACATGCTGTCCTGACAACCGTGTAGCATGATTTACGCTCGTCAATGATGTTGATTGCACGGAATTCACCACATCCGTGGACTTCGCTTCAATTTCCTTTGCTTGAGGGGTTGATTCCATATGTAACAAAGTATTGTGCCTCTTAGTACACTTCTTACACGAGCCGGCGTTGCAATTCTTCGCTCGATGATCTGTGGATTTGAGACAATTTAAACACAGCTTGAGGGCTTTGATTTCTTGAAAACGCTTGTCGACTGAAAACCCGAGAAATTTGCCACAAAGAAAGATAGGATGATCGTCTTTGCAAAGGGCACACCCTGATTTATCGGTTGCTACGTTTGACAAAGTAGCCTTCTTTGTATTCGTTTTACTAATGCCATTAGACGATGCGGAGCATTGAGGATTTCTATCAATCGCTTCTAACGCGCGACACCTATGAGCCAAAAAATCCGTTAATTGCTTGAGAGTCGGAATATTTGAGTCTTTGAGGCTAGTTTCCCATTCTTTGTTTGTGACCGGAGGCAATTTACTTGTAATGACATAAATGATAAGATCGTCCCATTGGTCGATAGGACGTCTTAATACCTTTAACGCTCGCAAATGCTTTAATACATTATCCAAAAGATGCCTCAGTTCCGCATGATTTTCCTTATGCAGCACGGGTTGCCCGAATATCGCTTTAATGTGCTTCTGCATTATAACCCGCTGGTTATCATATCGCTCGTTTAGCATCGCCCATGCTTCTTCGTAATTTTCGGCCGCTAATTCTAATGAACTAATAACGTCTGCAGCTTCGCCTTTGAGAGATGCTCGCAGATAATGCATCTTTTGTACGGTAGGTAATGCAGTGTTCTCGTGTATCATCGAATGAAACACATCATGAAAGGGATGCCAATCCTCGTACGAACCCGAAAACGTGGGAAGGTCGATTCGCGGTAACTTCATATTAACGTCGACTTGCGGAGGGTTATCGCGATTGCCCGGCAATCGAAACCTCGCGAACGGATTGGGACCGGCAGCGCCCATCTGTGCTGTGCGCTCAATTATGAGCTCCTCGAACTTCGCGTCGACTTCGAAATATTTTTCTTCGAACAATTTACGCTCTTCGTTATGTACGATTTCCTGTTCATTCGCGTTTTCAAACATCTCAATGTCCGATTGTGCGTCTTCGAATGATTGCCAACACTCGCGAAACTTTGCTTGTCTCTGCTGCAATTTGATTATCGACACGCATTTGTCGCCTATTTCGTCAACGAACGTTTTCCCGCGCGTACACGCGGACTTTGCTTGAGATCGCTTCGTCTTTGCGGCACGTTGCGCGAATTCTTGTTCCGCCATCTTTGAAACTCGATACAACGGGAATGGACTGTAAATGGATGGAATGGGCAACGGAGACTCACCTGAAGGTCACGTATCTGAATCGTTGCCTTTATCTTATGCTTTGCGTAATGCGTAATGCGCCTTTGCTTTGTGTGCAAACTGCCTTTCTTGCACAAATTCGTCACACCATCGACAACGGATGAGGCGTGTATTCCCGATCTTTGCTACCTTTGCTGACACGCCCTTGCGAACCTTGAATGCCTTTGCACGAGACCGGACTTCTGAGTATCCGGCTCGAAGGACCATATGTTGTGCAGCTCTCGTTGAACCGGGTGCACGGCACGTATTTTCTCGTCTTCGGATAAATAAACTTCGCTTATTATTCTTTAATACAATTTTCCTTTATTGCGCGTACAAAATAATACGTCCGTCGTTCGGGACGGCTAAACTCTCTCTGTCGTGATCGTCGATGTACAACGACACCGTGTGTCGAATCGGTACTGCCGAGCTAGTGGATACGAAGCAAGCGCCTCCAGGTGGCATGTGGCGACATCAATTGTTACTAGCAGGGTCTAGTTTCCTTCGCGCGACAGTTCTTGCGCGGAAACCTTTGCGCGGCAGCGCCATCATAACATAAATTTAAATCTTTGGTTAACAGCCAAAACAGATATAAAGCGCGAAATATGGGCGACTTTATTTCACAAGATTTCCACGGATAGCGCACCGCAGCACGACCGTTGCCCAGTCGGAGAAACTTCTTGGTGTTCTTGGCAGCAGGCGAAAGCGCACAACAAATTGCATGAATACCAACACAAAGAAGCTTTGAAGGATGAAATTTTTACAGCTGTGAAGCCTATTTATGAAGAACTCAGTCGTGACGAGTTACTGTCCCGCTGTCTTGGCGGGTTTACACAAAACAGCAATGAAAGCTTTAATGCTGTGCTGTGGTCAATAGCGCCGAAAGCGTTCCACAGTAGCAAAGTAATCGTCGATATTGCCGCCAATATTGCAGTTTGCAATTTCAACTACGGTTTGCGGAGCATTATGGAAATTATGCAAGTTTTAAACCTGACTATTGGAAGTACTTGCTATAATTTCTGCATTGAAGCCGACGAACGCCGGATCCGCGCAGCTGAGCGCGCCATGACTGAGGAAGCAAAAGAAGCTCGCCGACAACAAATTTCAAACAGAAAGGCCACAAATGACAAAGATGTTAATCTAGAAGGACAACTGTATGGTGCAGGCATTGCCGATTAAAGGTGAGAGAAGCTAATAATTACAAGTTTTCTCGTTGCAAAACTTTAAACACGATTTCTGAAAAATGCCATTTTTCAAACTGGTGTACATCATAACTCCCACAATTTTAATCGGATTGACATGAACCAAATTTTTTTCTACTCTAAATGAACTTCTTTATGGAGGTACGTAGCCGTTTTTAAATTGGATTGTTAGTTTTTTTTTGGGAACCAATTTTATACACGATTTTTTAGTGTAAATTTGGACACTTTTGTTCAAATTAGTGTCAATTTCGCAAAAATCAGTATTTTTCAAAAATCCTACGTACCTCCATAGCCAATCTATCACAGATTAAGAATTTTTTTGGATTTCTGTTCTAGGTCATACCAGTCAGCCGAAATCGTGTACACCAGCTGGACCCCCGTGACGCACACGGTCTCTTTTGACAGGGTGTATATTTTATATACAAATAATTTTATGTACAACAAAATTTTTTTTTACATCTTCAATGTATAATAAAAAGACCCCTTAAAGCCGATTTTCGATTGCTCTATTCCTTATATGTTACAAAAAATCGTGAAAAAGAGGTTAAATTTCATGCTCAAAGGTGGCATACCCCCTTAAGTTATAGGTTTTTTCAAAAAAATGCAGTTTAAAATTTCAAATGCCTGTAACTTTAAGAAGAAAAAAGATATTGTAAAATATGAGGTAATCTTTTTTTTTTTCGTTTTGACGTAGAACTACGTCTTTGTCGACAGTAAGGGGGGGGGGAGGTAAATCCAGGCACAGCCTGCAACGAAAACATGCAGCCTGCAACGAAAACATGTCACACTTTGAACGTTTATATCTTCGAAACTAATAATCGTAGAGTAATAAATAAGGTCATTCGAAAGGGGTTACCGATTTCTATCTTAACAAATCTCCATGATTTTTTGCAACGAAAATATGCAACACTAATATTTCTCGAAAAGTATTAAAGGAAAATATACTTTATTATAGTGTTTTTGAAAGCTCTCGATAAGGCTGGTGAGCTAAATGTTCCTGCAATTTATTTTGGTGGTTTTTATAACCGATTTTCTTGATATGCCAATTATTATAAGAACGTCTGTCTGTATGTCTGTCTGTCTGTCTGACCGCGAACTACTCATTCGTTAATAGACCGAATTTTAAAGATTTATATATGAAACAGGGGTAGAATTTTCCGGGAATGGCGGTGGTGGGGTTAATTCTTTGTTACCGATTTTTTTTAAATCGATTGCGTAATTTTTCCAATTTTTCGGGAATTAATTGACCGAATCTTAAAGAATTATATATGAAATAGAGGTAGAAAATGAACTAAAGAATGTAATAGAATACTTTTATAACCGATGTTCTTGATATGGCAATTATTATAAGAACCCGACATCTGTCTGTATATCTGTTTGTCTGTCTGACCGTGAACTACTCATTTAAGGACGTTCTCCGGTCTTTATACTAGAGAAAATCGATTTTCTTTAGATTTTCTTGAAACTGTGAATATACGTTAATTTAGGTGTGCTTTATGCGTGGTATAAATTTCAATACCTCTTCCGGTATAAAAAATAGAGATACTGAGCCTCAAAGTTTCAACTTTTACTAATGAAAAGGTTTTCCAGGCCAAACGGTAAGAGATACGAGGTTGGTCAAAAGGACCAAAGTTGCTCCTATCGTCGAGTTCTATAAGGAAAAAATGCCAAAATTAAAAAAAAATTAAATTAAAAAATTTTTTTGGTAAAAATTGAAACTTTGAGGCTCAGTATCTTGATTTTTTATACCGAAAGAGGTACTGAAATGTATACCACGCATAAAGCACACCTAAATTAACGTATATTCACAGTTTCAAGAAAATCTAAAAAAAATCGATTTTCTCTAGTATAAGGACCGGAGAACGTCCTTAAAGAATTATATATGAAACAGGGATAGAATTTTAGGGAATGACGGTGGTGGGGTTAATTTTTCGTTACAGATTTTTTTAAAACCAGTTGCGTAATTTTTCCAATTTTTCGGGAATTAATTGACCGAATCTTAAAGAATTATATATGTAATAGAGGTAGAAAGAACTAAAAAATGTAATAGAATTAGAAAAATTGTTAATAATAAAGGGGTTTCCGATTTCTGTTTAAAAAAATGTACGTGATTGCTCTAATTTTCGCAAATTTTGAGATATCAAGCTGAATTTTTTTTATGGATAATTTTTCGTTACCGATTTTTTGAAAACCGGTTTCGAATTTTTCGGGGACAGATCAAATTTTAAAGAATTATATAGAAAGCAGGGGTAAAATTTTCCGGGGATTACCATGATGTGTATAATTTTTCGTTTCCGATTTTTTGGAAACTGGTACCGAAATTGGTCTAATTTTTTTAGAAATACGTAAATTTTTGGGAAATAATAAGTATCTAATGTCCGACAGCGAGGTATTCATTCATTAACGGTCCGATTTTCTTGAAACCGGTGCAAAAATTTTTCTAATTTTTCAGAGACGGACCGAATCTTAAAGAATTATATAGAAAGTAGAATTTCCCGAGGATTGCCATGATGTGTATAATTTTTCGTTACCGATTTTTTGGAAACCGGTACTGAAATTTTTTGTAACCGATTTTCTTGATATGGCAATGTGTTCAGAATGTTTTAATACATGGTTTTTTGTTTATATATAACTTAAGAATTAATCAATCAAATTTAAAAAAAATTATATATGAAATAGACGTAGGAAATAGTGAAAAATATAATCGAATTAATAAAAAATTAATAAAAAATAATAAAACAGTGCGCAAATTAGAATTTTGCACATTGCCACTACATGGACCTTTATCGAAGGACAAGAGTATCTCCCAGGATCCATGAGGATTTCCCCCACGTTAACAAAAAGATGAAAATATAGTAAAAACATTTAGTATGTTTTACTTCTCAAAAATTTTAAAATTAAAAAAAACAAACACAAATTTTCAAATTAAAAACTTGCATGTTGCTTTCACATCATTTCATTTAGCCTATAAAGTTTCCTAGAAGGAAGCTAATTCATTATATGCTAATAATTTGAGAAATTTCTTATATAGAAAAATTTATGAGCTAAAAAAGAAACGGGCACAGTAACAACTGTGCCGCAAGCAACAACGTAGAACTACGTCAACTGTCACTATTTCATGTTAAAGTATTCAGTGAAGGAAAGTAGACGTAGGGCTACGTCAACTGTCTTTGGCTGAATAATAGTGACGCCACTCTGACATGCTTGGCTCTAGAACACCGTGACCGCCGGGGCACGAAGCCCTCGGGGCACGCGCTCCGCCTAACCGAGTAAGTAAGGAAACGATGAAAGTAGTGGTATTTCACCGGCGATGTTGCCATCTCCCACTTATGCTACACCTCTCATGTGTCCTTACAGTGCCAGACTAGTAGGGCTACGTCAACTGTCTTTGGCTGAATAATAGTGACAGTTGACGTAGCCCTACGTCTACTTTCCTTCGCTGAATACTTTAACGTGAAATAGTGACAGTTGACGTAGTTCTACGTTGTTGCTTGCGGCACAGTTGTTACTGTGCCCGTTTCTTTTTTAGCTCATAAATTTTTCTCTATAAGAAATTTCTCAAATTATTAGCTGTTACTGTGCCCGTTTTTTTACTGTACTTTTCGAAGAAAATATCGAATAAATTTTTAATAGACAATACGACTGTTTTTTTTAGGATTTAAGTAAAAATTTTTTTTTCTTAATGCGACCGTTTTGATTTTTTTCAAAAAAATCTTAAATTCTAGAATTACAGTTTTGAAATTTTTAAGCCATTGATGAAGATGGGATTTCAATAACTTTGATTTTTTAAGGGACTTTTTCTTCATTTTTTGTCGAAAATAATTTTTTAAAAATAAGATAGGCTCTACTGATGGCTATCAAAAAATTTGATAAATTTATAGACAGCAATCCTGAAATTTTGAGCTATAGATAAAGAGAAAATTCGAATATTTTCTATTTTTTAATTGCATTTTTACTTATTTTTATTATTGAATTACATTTTTTTTATGGAATATTATAAATTGGGAAACTGTTTTTTTATACGGAAGGAGGAGAAAATGCCCAGTGCGTGAAGCCTCCCCCGAGAAGGGGGACTTACACACGCCGCATACCCCGGGGGCCGGCCACCCGGGCTTATGTGGGGCTCGCACCCACTAAAAACTCCCCCTGCGTAGTCTACCGTGATCGTACGCCCAAGCCACAGGGACGCCAAGTACTACTACTGTGGCGTGGGCAGTCTACGCGCGTTATCGCGCCCTTCCCCGTGTGGAGACATACAAACGCGGATCGCCCGCAGAACACATAAGCGACAAATCGATTGGTGCGTCCGGTAACGCGCCAATCGATCGATCTCGAGAGCCCGCGAGATGCAATGCGGGCTACATCTCACGGGCCTCTCATCGATCTGCGTCGCGAATGTGTCCGCGAGGCGAACCGCGAAACAGGTCATCATTCCGACCTGTAACACACAAGGACGGATCATCGGTCCGATCCGAAGACACCCGAAACGGCATCCCCGAGACTCACACCATGCGAAACATGGGAGTCCTGACTACGCCATGCTCGAAGAGCATCCAAATACACCGTAGAAAGACTCCCTAGGCATCGTCCTCCGACGCAGCGTCCTCCAGCAGGACTTGGGAGGCAGGATCTCGTACCTCCGCTTCCTCGGCTTTCCGGCGCCTCTCAGCATCCTCCTTCTGGAGCATAACTCTCCCAGCGAACTGAGAGAACGCAGACCACGCCTCGTTGGACCTCACGGCCCGGCCAATCACAAATGGTAAGGTAAGGTTCTCGCCAATGACCGCCACCAGCTCCGCACGCTCCAAGCGCCACGCCATGCAGTCCCGGAGGGTGTGCTCCGCAGTGTCTTCCTCAGTTCCACAGTGCGGACATGACGGGCTAATTACCTTCCTAATCCGGAACAAGACCCAAAACATCCATGACCCGTAAGCAACCGGATCATGTGAAATGTGAGGCCGCCATGCACGCGGTCGATCCACAGGTCCAAGTGGGGCCAGATCGCCAAACGCGTACTCTCGCCAAAGACGCATACATCCCTGAGCCGACGCCTCCAACGGCGTCGCAGGCGTATATTTTCGTCGCTCCTGTTGTCGTTGACATTCTCCAAGGTCCACGCAGGTTGCCGCTTCAAAGCGCGTATCCTCTCGAAAGTCACTTTATAGGACGCAGCTAGCAGATCAAGCGGTGGGACTCGAGCCAGCAATATAGCCGCATCCATAGACACGGTTCTATATGCCGCAATTACGCGTAATGCAACCGTTTTCTGCGCTTGTAAAAGAGGGCGCTTCTCTCGAGAGACCGCGAACTCGTCGCTCCAAACCGGACCCCCGTAAGTCATAACGGAGAGTAACACACTATAATAAAGTCGACGCTTGTTTTCGACTGGGCCCCGCAAGTTGGGCAGCAAGCAACCAAGCGCACGCGAAACCTTCCCCACCTTGTCAGCCACGTACTGAAAATGATACCTGAATGACCATTGATTGTCAATAATGACACCCAAACACTTCATACGGTCCTTCGGAGCAATGTCCGACCGACCCACTCTGACAGTGCGGCCAAGTCCACCACCGGCACGAGCACCAAAAAGTACTACCTCCGTCTTGGGTTCGGATATCTTCAAACCCAAAGCGCGAATCCGCTCGACAACCCGCCGCACAAACTTATTGGCCTTCTCAAAGACCCGGACTACACCGTTGGCCGTGACGATGATCATAGTATCGTCCGCGTAGCAAATAATTGTGCATCCCTCGAGAACGAGAATACGAAGGATGCTGTCAAACGCTAGGTCCCACAATAGTGGGCCCAATACGGAACCCTGAGGAACCCCAGCAATCACCCTACGGCTCTTAAACTCGCCGTCCTTTGTAACATATTCGATCCTACGATCCAAAAGGTAGGCCTCAAGGTCTGACGATATCTGGCCATGTTTAACTATAATAAATTAAATGTTCGATGATCGATATTCGTTTAATATAATATTTAAATATATAAATATAAATTTATTTATACATAGCAAATTAAATATATTTAATTAAAAATCTTTGATATAATTATATAAAAATAATTTATGATAAAGATATAATTTGCAGAAAACAAGTATTTTTTATAAACAAAAAAATGTTAGTTATTTGTTATAAAAGCATTTTCATCAATTCGCTTTATATCTAAAATACAAAAGACAATTACAGAAATATAAGTTATTTCGTACATTGTAAGCTTACAGATGATGGATAAACAAAAATGAAAAAATTCTCAGTTTGATTATTATTTAATAGCAAGATTATATTAAAAATTTTATTGAAGTTATTTGGAGACTTGCATAAATAATTACCAACTCGAATAAGAATTATTAGAGTCTTTACATTTTTTGGCGAAAACTTCCGAAAACGTCCATGCTCAGATTTAGGTCAAACTTTGTAAATAGGTTCCTTTTAGATAAAACATATACCAAAAGGATTTTTTGCGACTCCAAAGTTTAGCAACTTTTTAAATATTTTTTCGAATTAACTCAGTATATTACGAGCGAACTAACTCAGTATATTACAAACCAAAACAGCTTTTAAGTAATGTAAACAACCATAAAGTCATACCCGTCAAAGTCATAACATAAACATCATTGGCGAAACTTCAGAAAATCAGAAACATTGTAAACCCATATGACAACTCGTCTTGCGTGAAAAGTGTATGCGTGGAGGCAGTAGGTTCCGCCCCCCTGCGGAGGGCTCCACTACTTTTAAACTAGACACATAGTGTACCTTACAAAGTACATGCGTGAACTTTTCACGCGTGGAAAGTTGTAAACCCATGTGGCATCTCGTTTCGCGTAGAAAGTGTATGCGCGGAGGCAGCAAGTTAAAAATGTTTAAAAAGTTGCTAAACTTTGGAGTCGCAAAAAATCCTTTTAGTATATGTCTTTTTTATCTAAAAGGAATCTATTTACAAAGTTTCACCTAAATCGGAGCATGGACGTTTTCGGAAGAATAGCCCATTTTTTACTTTAATTGTTAAGAATTATTTACTGGTTATACAGGATGTAACAAAAAGATCGGGAATCGATTGTTGTAAAAAAAAACAAAAAAAAAATTATTTTTAAAAATTTGATTGCATTTTCAACGTAATTCAATTTTGCAAAAATGCAAATGTAAAGATTAATAAAAATTAATATTATTACTCGATTCCTTTCATTATTCAACGTATAAAAGTATAAAGGTAAAATTATCGAAAAGTGATAAAAATGAGATATTTCATATTTTATATTAAAAATGGCATAATAAAATTTAAAATATCTCAAGAAATTCTTAACGAAAGAAAGTTTTATCTTAGTGTTTTGAAAACGTCTCGACAAGAGCTACAAGAGTATGACATAAAAAATAGGGATTCCCGTTTAAAGAACTCAATGTGACCTTGATGTGACTTTTCCAAGGTCGTTCATGATTAAACCATTATCACCACATAATGGATAACTTGGTACTCTACAACTCTTTTGTATAAAACATTTCTTTCAAAAACGTCATCTTTCAGAGATAATTCAATGTCCCGACCTTTTTGTTATACCCTGTGCAAATGTCGGATCATCCGATAGATGGCATTCGATTCCGTTTCTCGTATTTAAAATATGACAAACGATAATATAAGAATGGTATATAAATCAAGTGTACGGTACAACTTATATCATCAGTTGTATCGCACGCTAATAATAAAGTGGCACACAATTTCAAATTAAATCGATATATTTATGGTTTTATAACATTTTACATCTCTTCGTAATTTTTAATTATATCTCGGCAGATCAAATTATATTTGGTCAGATCTGATTATATCTGTTCAGATCTGGCCAGATAGAGACAATTT
Source organism: Temnothorax nylanderi (assembly GCF_030848795.1). Classification (NCBI taxonomy): domain Eukaryota; kingdom Metazoa; phylum Arthropoda; class Insecta; order Hymenoptera; family Formicidae; genus Temnothorax; species Temnothorax nylanderi. Next base: position 28,053 of record NW_027249390.1, on the reverse strand, counting down.
GCAGATCAAATTATATCTAGCCAGATCTGATGAAGCAGATCTGGTCATATCTCGCGGCAGATCTAATTCTTTTTTTCCGGGATGGAAGAGGATAAAAGGGTCAAAATATAATAGATGGTATAGAGGTAAAGGAAGAAGGGATACCAGAGTATTTAAAGAAAGGCTGGAGGAGAGTGGCGAGGTTTATGTTGGGGAACGAAATGATGATAACTTTGTGGAATAATAGTACAGCGATACACTCACGAAGAGAATAAAGGAACGTGTGTGTCTCTAGCCGCGTAACGAACGTTAGTTAGAAAAAACAAGTTTGCGTTGCCCGGCAACCTAACAACAGCGAGCGCCGCTTACACAAAACTAAGAACTAAAGAATATATATAATATATATATATATATACAGGGTGATCAGATTGCACACTACTTAACACCCCCTCTTAATCTGCTATTCCTAATGCACTTCTTAGTTTTTCAAATGATGCAACTGGCAATGATTTTGTCATAATGTCCGCCAGTTGATTAGACGAAGACAAATATTTAACCTTAATAAGACCATCGGCAATCACTTCACGAATAAAGTTATATTTTACGTCGATATGCTTCATTCGTTTGTGTTCTCTAGGTTCTTCTGAGATTTTTATGCACGCTTGATTGTCCTCGAAGATGACAGTAGCCTTTTCTTGCTTGCATCCGAGCTCCGCAAGCAATTTCCGCAGCCAAATTGCCTCACAAGCTGCGTGATTCAGTGCAACATATTCCGCCTCAGTCGATGACAGACTAACAGTTGACTGTTTTCTTGAGAGCCATGATACGATGCACCCATGCAGCTTGAACACGTAGCCACTTGTAGACTTTCGATCAGTAGAATCGCCTGCCCAATCAGCATCTGCATATCCAATTAAACCGATTGAATCTTCCTGTGATGAGTACTTCAGCCCAAGAGTAGTGGTCCCACGAATATAACGTAGCATGCGCTTAGCATATAGAAAATCCTCATCCGTAAAATTGCTCTGGAATCTGCTGAAATAGTTCGCTGCTGCACATAAATCTGGTCTCGTTGTTAGTGTTACATACATCAAACATCCTATTAGTTGTTTGTACGGCTTCCTTGATGCGTTGCTTCCACCTGGTTCAAGTTTCAATTTCACCTCCATGGGAGTGGGTTATGGTTTACACTGTTTACAGTTTGACATTTCAAATTTTGTTAACACTCTTTCCAGATATTGTCGCTGATTTATCTTTATTATCTTCTTTTCAATGTCCTGCTCCAGCCACATTCCGAGAAAATGCTTTAAATCTCCGAGATCGGTCATTTCAAATTCCTGCGATAGTTTGTCCTTCATCAATTGAATTTGTTTTAGATCGTTTATGATCTGATTATGATTATGTCATTAACATACACTAGGAGAAATAACCTCAATAATCCTTCAATTTTGATATATAAACAATAGTCAGTTTGACATCTTTTCATGCCGAGTCTAGTAATGAATTCATGAAACCGTTCATTCCACTTTCTTGGTGATTGTTTCAGATCATATAAAGCTCTAAGTAATTTGCAAACTTTATTATTTATTTCGAAACCTTCAGGCTGCGTCATGTAGACATCTTCTTCAATCTTTCCGTTCAGAAACGCTGTCTTGACGTCCATCTGATGAATGTATAGTTTCTCATGGTTAGCGAGAGCTAGTAATACTCGAAAGGTAGTTACTTTGGCAACAGGCGCATACGTCTTATTATAGTCAAAACCTTTTGTTTGGGAAAAACCTTTCGCTACCAGACGCGCCTTGAATTTTTCTATCTTACCTTCTGAATTAAATTTTACACGAAAGATCTATTTATTTTGCACAGGTTTTTGTCCTTGGGGAAGTTGGGTCAACTTCCAGGTTGAGTTCTTCTCCAAAGATTTCAATTCATCCAAAATTGCTTCTTTCCATTTTGGCCAATCGGGTGAGGCCTTTGCTTCAGCCAAATTCATCGGCGTTCCTTCAGCATATTGTTCTGCATTTAATGCACAGACTGCATCTGCTTTCAGTGAATAATAATCTCCATCCGAGATGGCGGTTTCCTTTCTTGTTCACTTCTTCTGGGTTTGTCTTTCTCTGTTATTTCCTCGTTGTTAGGTGTTTCACTGCTTTCTTCGGTTTCGTTTGAAAAGGTGTTATTCCTCACCGTTTCACCCGATTCTTCCTTCGATGAATCCGTTGTGTCCTCCTTCGAGTTATCGCCCCCTCTTACTTCAGCATCCTCTTTATATGTGTCAATAAAAGTTGACGTCTTTGGAAAACAAACACTCTCGTCGAATGTTACATCATGTCCAATGAAGATCCGTCGCTTCTCAGCATCCCAGAGACGATAGCCATTAGGAGCAAATCCCATTAAAACTGCTTTAGTTGCTTTTGCATTCAACTTTTTACGTTTTTCCTTTGAAATGTGACAATAAGTAACACTGTCAAAAATGCGAATGTTCTTTACATTAGGTTTCTTACCATACCAAAGTTCAGCAGGAGTCTTTGTAGTCAGATCCCCCTTTAATGCACTTGTTGGACTTCGATTTACCAAATAATTTGCAGTCTAGACAGCCTCATTCCAAAAACATTTCTTAAGTCCCTTAAATCACAAAGAATTAAAGAGATAACAGTACAAAATAAAAATATTTAATTAAAATAAAATTAATAAATTTTTTTGTAAAAAAACTTAGCGCTGCTTTTTTATTCAAACTCCCGCTGCATACTTCCCTAAATTATGTTTATTGCTTTTTTATTCAATCAAAAATTTTGTGCTTTATTAAATTCAATCAAAATTTTAGTACTTTATTAAATTTCAAGGTCTAGCAGCGCCAATTTTTTTTTACAAGAAAAATTTATTTATTTTATTTTAATTAAATATTTTTATTTTGTACTGTTATCTCTTTAATTCTTTGTGATTAAAATAATTCTTTGTAATATTATAATTTTGTTAAAAAGAATTAAAGCTTGGGTTGGAATGAGAAGACCCTTGAATCACTTGAATGGGAATACAAAGATACGTACCACTTGAGTTTTATTTTTTAAAAGTAGTTGCGCAACAATTATTTTTCAAAGCAATATATATATATTCTCTTTGCAATTGGCGCAATTTAAAAATTTCACATCTTTTTTTGAAATACATATCACTTGGGTTGAGTTAGGTAACGCAATTTTGTGAATTATTTTGTTAGGGAGAAATAAAGCTACTACCATTTAAAATTTTTGGATTTACAACATACATTGCGCGTGTACTTGGCGCATTTTTTTACCTTTTTTTGAAAAAGGTAATTTTGTACTGATATCATGCATTTTGTAGTGATAAGCAAGTATCGGCAACAAATTTCCATTTTTCATTTTTTAATTATTCACAAATTAGCAATAACAACAAATTAAATTTTTATTGAATTTATATATATATATACACACATATAATACATATAGAGTGTCCCATTTTAACCAATCACCCCCAAAAACTTTTTTATTTGTGATTCTAGAAAACAATGCCTTAGGCGAAAGTTGTTTGGTTTGAAGGAGGACATATGATTTCAATATAAGTCGTGTCATACATGTCATCATTTTCAAGAAATTTTAAAGGAGACTTATTTCTTAAATGGAACTTGATTTTTTTTCTTGAGATAAAAGTTGTAGATCTCGTCGAGATCTCAAAACACTATAATAAAGCTCTCTTTCGTTAAGGATTTCCTGAGATATTTTAAAGGACCCCGCACAAAATCATAAGAATTTTGGACCTCACTAAAAATTTCTGAAACTTTGATATGTTACAGGTTATGACCTCCTGATCAAAAGTCCTCATGGGTGCAAGACTCAAAAATGGATAGATTTTGAGATATAGAGGTTAGAAGGTCATCAACTGCCTCTACGAGCGCCACTCGGCGCGCGTATTTTTATGACTGTATTCGTGTGTGTTTATGTGTGTGTGTGTGTGTGTGTGTGTGTGTTCGTGTGCGTGTGTGTGTGTGTGTGTGTGTGTGTGTGTGTGCGTGTGTGTGTGTGCGTGTGTGTGTGTGTGTGTGTGTGTGTGTGTGTGCGCGCGCGCGCGCGCGCGCGTGTGTGTGTGTGTGTGTGTGTGCGTGTGTGTGTGCGTGTGTGTGTGTGTGTGCGCGCGCGCGCGCGTGTGTGTGTGTGTGTTTTTGTTAGTATGTGGGGCATACTTTGCGTTTGCGTTACCGTCGGCATCAGCTTGATCCGATGTGCACCGCGGGGAGGTTGCCGAATCGGGTTTAGCACATCATTTGGCCCTGAAAAGGGCCGATTGGATTCCAGATTTTTTGTTGTTTTACGTACCTTACATTTACGTAAAGTCGTAAAAAAGATTACCTTATAGCTTATGTATTATATTAGTTGCTCTAAACAACTTCTATGTTTTCATCTGCTGGTAAAGGTCTGTTTCCAGCATCCAGTACATGATGTAAGATAGTTGTTGGGGGATACTTGACATTCTGTTCGTGTCGAGCATAACCTAAGTACCATAGTGCGCTAGCGACATGCGCACACGATCCAAGTGTCCTTGCACCACTCTTACAGGTGCAATAGTATCCCGTTATCGGTGGATCATCATTGTCGTTATCATTATTGTAAGATATCCATAACTGATACTTAGTCCGATTTTGGTGTCTTGAATGTATTCTTAGTCTTAGCAAGTTTGGCTCTAATCTGTTTTGGTCATACTCAAATACCTCATTAGCTTCTCTCTGACGTTTGTTCTGTATATATCCTGGCGCCAGATTCACTTGATATACACCAAAACAAAGATCACGCAGATATTGCAAATCAAAATGTGGAAAATCTTGAACTTGATTTTCATCAAGAAGAACCCACTGTCCACGCCTATTAAACAAGTTGTCTACTTCAACTCTTGCTTTCAGGACATTAACTTCCTGCGCTCTTTGTAACATCGCTCTTGCTAAATCTTCATTTGCTCCTTCCATTATGATAGGTTCATGAAATCTATTTATTAATCCACCAGCTATACCATAAAAATCTTTAAGATTTAAAACATGAGCATATGGAACTACCTTATCAAAGAATTTGAATATGGATTTCAGATGTCCATTACGAGATTCGACTATCCATCTTGACTTTGTAAGTAACCGAGAACGGTTTGCATCCTCAGTTGAAAGTTGGCGTTCGTTACGCTGTAAAAATGCTGGGATTTCATAGCGAATTCCGATTCCTTCCAGAAAATCAGTGGCATCCCTGTACCCCCGATCGACAAGAACAATATCACCTTCTTCAAACCATGCTCTCATTCCCTCTACGTCATCGTTAAACTCTTTGAGAAGCATAGCTGCATCATTATTTCGTGCATCGGAAAAATACGGACCTTGTATGGCTAAGATGTAACCATCTGGTGCTACTAATAAAGCTGGTTTTAAAAGATGATGCCCTTTGTGCCTACAAAACGTTTGACGGAGAACGCGAAAGTTGGAACTTTTTTCTACTTTGGTATAGGTACCATCAATCACTACTATAGCCCTGCGAGTTTCTGGCTGTGGATTGTAAAGGCGATTTGAAAAGTCAGTAACGTGTCTTTGAATGTAAGTATTTCTGTCAATAGCACCGAATCCGATATTTTCAGGTACAAATCTTAAAGCGAGAGACTGCCGAACAGTGCTTATAGCAAGACTAACTGATTGTCGAGTAGGATACTGAAAGATTATTTTAAGTAATACATCTGTAATGCCCTGCCGTAGTTTACATAAAAAAGTTATGAGATGTTTTTTTGTACATATCTAGAACCACCTTGTACTGGGATGGGATCGCAATATTCATAAAGCTCATTGAATTGAGCTTTCGTTAATGAAGTCAAATCCTTGAATTCATCATCTGAAAAATCAGTCTCATTGTTGTATTTCGCATTTATATGTTTATTTGCACAAGCCCTGAGTCCTTGCAGAAAATGTAATAGCTCTTCACCTCTGAGAATATAGGGTCTATTGAATGACTGTAACCCATCAATGAAAGCATTTAAAACTTGATCATTTTCATCTAAATGGTGGATGCATGTTTTCGTGAATTCAGGGACAAAAATATTAACTTTAACGAAAATATTTACTCGAGCCTGTAATGATAATCTATGAAGATTATTTCGAGCATTGCAGAGAAAATAAGAATGCCCCGAGGCACCTCTTACGACGTTTAAACGTATGCAATTAGGATCCTGCTCCAAAATTCTTATTTCATTTGCTATGGCAATGTTGCACTGGTTACAAATGCGAGTCCCATCATTACATTCTTGGGGTGGATTATTGGCCTCCTGACGCATAAAAGTGGCTATTTCACATTTATGAGCATTATTTTCACTATTTATTCTGTCCATCTGAGCCGGTGGTGCTTGCCTATTACATACATAACAACTTAGTCTGTTTCTAAAAGCCATTGACTGCTGTTCTCTTCAATGATACAATAAAATGAGACTGATATTTCAAAAACGCTGGACGATTCAGATATATATCCTATTCTAATATGAGACAATCGACCACTAATAACCAAACCAATTATGACCAAAGGTTACCTCAGTTGACCACTAATAAACAACAATGACCATTGACCTCAGTTGACCACTAATACCAAATATGACCAACGATTACCTTAGTTGACCAGTAATATGTAACAATGACGAACATGCATCTTAGTTAACCACAATAAATAAAAATGACTAACGTTGATCGTTGTTGATCAAGTGATTCCCAGATTGGTTGGCGAACTTTCACATTGGGAGTACTGATTGGTTTCGATTACAGGCCTCCGATTGCCTTATGATACGCTTATAACTATTTCTTCCGACATCTGACTAACGACTAACGACTCATTGTAGACTGGCCATAAGTGAGCTTTGTAAAATCGTCGACGCCTACCGTCACGCGTCATCGCATAAACAAGACTGGAATATCACATTGACGTTTGCCGCAAAAATCAAGAAAACAATCAGTACTCCCAATGTGAAAGTTCGCCAACCAATCTGTGAATCACTTGATCAACAACGATCAACGTTAGTCATTTTTATTTATTGTGGTTAACTAAGATGCATGTTCGTCATTGTTACATATTACTGGTCAACTAAGGTAATCGTTGGTCATATTTGGTATTAGTGGTCAACTGAGGTCAATGGTCATTGTTGTTTATTAGTGGTCAACTGAGGTAACCTTTGGTCATAATTGGTTTGGTTATTAGTGGTCGATTGTCTCATATTAGAATAGGATATATATCTGAATCGTCCAGCGTTTTTGAAATATCAGTCTCATTTTATTGTATCATTGAAGAGAACAGCAGTCAATGGCTTTTAGAAACAGACTAAGTTGTTATGTATGTAATAGGCAAGCACCACCGGCTCAGATGAACAAAATAAATGGTGAAAATAATGCTCATAAATGTGAAATAGCCACTTTTATGCGTCAGGAGGCCAATAATCCACCCCTAGAATGTAATGATGGGACTCGCATTTGTAACCAGTGCAACATTGCCATAGCAAATGAAATAAGAATTTTGGAGCAGGATCCTAATTGCATACGTTTAAACGTCGTAAGAGGTGCCTCGGGGCATTCTTGTTTTCTCTGCAATGCTCGAAATAATCTTCATAGATTATCATTACAGGCTCGAGTAAATATTTTCGTTAAAGTTAATATTTTTGTCCCTGAATTCACGAAAACATGCATCCACCATTTAGATGAAAATGATCAAGTTTTAAATGCTTTCATTGATGGGTTACAGTCATTCAATAGACCCTATATTCTCAGAGGTGAAGAGCTATTACATTTTCTGCAAGGACTCAGGGCTTGTGCAAATAAACATATAAATGCGAAATACAACAATGAGACTGATTTTTCAGATGATGAATTCAAGGATTTGACTTCATTAACGAAAGCTCAATTCAATGAGCTTTATGAATATTACGATCCCATCCCAGTACAAGGTGGTTCTAGATATGTACAAAAAAAACATCTCATAACTTTTTTATGTAAACTACGGCAGGGCATTACAGATGTATTACTTAAAATAATCTTTCAGTATCCTACTCGACAATCAGTTAGTCTTGCTATAAGCACTGTTCGGCAGTCTCTCGCTTTAAGATTTGTACCTGAAAATATTGGATTCGGTGCTATTGACAGAAATACTTACATTCAAAGACACGTTACTGACTTTTCAAATCGCCTTTACAATCCACAGCCAGAAACTCGCAGGGCTATAGTAGTGATTGATGGTACCTATACCAAAGTAGAAAAAAGTTCCAACTTTCGCGTTCTCCGTCAAACGTTTTGTAGGCACAAAGGGCATCATCTTTTAAAACCAGCTTTATTAGTAGCCCCAGATGGTTACATCTTAGCCATACAAGGTCCGTATTTTTCCGATGCACGAAATAATGATGCAGCTATGCTTCTCAAAGAGTTTAACGATGACGTAGAGGGAATGAGAGCATGGTTTGAAGAAGGTGATATTGTTCTTGTCGATCGGGGGTACAGGGATGCCACTGATTTTCTGGAAGGAATCGGAATTCGCTATGAAATCCCAGCATTTTTACAGCGTAACGAACGCCAACTTTCAACTGAAGATGCAAACCGTTCTCGGTTACTTACAAAGTCAAGATGGATAGTCGAATCTCGTAATGGACATCTGAAATCCATATTCAAATTCTTTGATAAGGTAGTTCCATATGCTCATGTTTTAAATCTTAAAGATTTTTATGGTATAGCTGGTGGATTAATAAATAGATTTCATGAACCTATCATAATGGAAGGAGCAAATGAAGATTTAGCAAGAGCGATGTTACAAAGAGCGCAGGAAGTTAATGTCCTAAAAGCAAGAGTTGAAGTAGACAACTTGTTTAATAGGCGGGGACAGTGGGTTCTTCTTAATGAAAATCAAGTTCAAGATTTTCCACATTTTGATTTGCAATATCTGCGTGATCTTTGTTTTGGTGTATATCAAGTGAATCTGGCGCCAGGATATATACAGGACAAACGTCAGAGAGAAGCTAATGAGGTATTTGAGTATGACCAAAACAGATTAGAGCCAAACTTGCTAAGACTAAGAATACATTCAAGACACCAAAATCGGACTAGGTATCAGTTATGGATATCTTACAATAATAATAACGACAATGATGATCCACCGATAACGGGATACTATTGCACCTGTAAGAGTGGTGCAAGGACACTTGGATCGTGTGCGCATGTCGCTAGCGCACTATGGTACTTAGGTTATGCTCGACACGAACAGAATGTCAAGTATCCCCCAACAACTATCTTACATCATGTACTGGATGCTGGAAACAGACCTTTACCAGCAGATGAAAACATAGAAGTTGTTTAGAGCAACTAATATAATACATAAGCTATAAGGTAATCTTTTTTACGACTTTACGTAAATGTAAGGTACGTAAAACAACAAAAAATCTGGAATCCAATCGGCCCTTTTCAGGGCCAAATGATGTGCTAAACCCGATTCGGCAACCTCCCCGCGGTGCACATCGGATCAAGCTGATGCCGACGGTAACGCAAACGCAAAGTATGCCCCACATACTAACAAAAACACACACACACACACGCGCGCACACACACACACACACGCACACACACACGCACACACACACACACACACACACACACACACACACACACACACGCGCGCGCGCGCGCGCGCGCGCGCACACACGCACACACACGCGCGCGCGCGCACACACACACACACACACACACACACACACACACACACACACATAAACACACACGAATACAGTCATAAAAATACGCGCGCCGAGTGGCGCTCGTAGAGGCAGTTGATGACCTTCTAACCTCTATATCTCAAAATCTATCCATTTTTGAGTCTTGCACCCATGAGGACTTTTGATCAGGAGGTCATAACCTGTAACATATCAAAGTTTCAGAAATTTTCAGTGAGGTCCAAAATCCTTATGATTTTGTGCGGGGTCCTTTTGTCATATTTTTAATATAAAATATAAAATGTCTCGTAAAGTATTAAATTCACTTTTTGATGACTTTACGTTGATACTTTTATACGTAGAATAATAAAAGAAACTGATTGTTGTAAAAAAAAAACAGAAACAATTATATTATTTTAAAAAACTTGATTGCATTTTGTAGACGCATTCAATTTTGCAAAATTGCAAATGTAAAAATTAATATTATTCGAATTCTTTCATTATTCTACGTATAAAAGTATGAAACTAAAAGTCATCGAAACATGGATACTTTACGAGATATTTCATATTTTATATTAAAAATATTATTTTAAAATACGACAAAATTTAAAATACTTCAGGAAATTCTAATAACAAAATAGAGCTTTATTATAATGTTTTGAAGACGTCTCGAGATCTACAACTTTTATCTCAAGGAAAAAATCAAGTTCTATTTAAGAAATTAGTCGTCTTTAAAATTCTTGAAAACGATGATATCTACGACATAACTCACGTAAGAATCATGTTTCTCCCTTCAAACCAAACAACTTTCGTCTGAAGCATTTCTTTCTAGAATCACAAATAAAAAAGTTTTTGGGGGTGATCGATTAAAATGGGACACTGTATACGTATTACACGTGCATATAAATACGATAGATTTTTCAGAAAAATAGTGCCTGTCAAACGTGCATAGATACAGATCACTTTTTCGTTCTCTTTAACTTTAGCAACTTATACAAGACAGCATATACGTACGTGTGCGATTTTGGATATACCTTCCTTCTTAGAGTCTGTTCACACGAGGCGGTTTTGACGCGCGGTTGCACTGCCGCGCGTGGCCGCGCGTTATCGCGAGGCGAGGTGCGACAACGCGCGCATACGTGCGTACGCGAAACGGCGTACGCGTGACGACGAGCGTCTATGATACGCTTTGCGGCATTTTAGACCCATAGGACACTCGCCGTCACGCGTACGCCGTTTCGCGTACGCGCGTATGCGCGCGTTGTCGCACCTTGCCTCGCGACAACGCGCGGCTCGTGCAAACGTTAACGGGCGGCCGCAATCGCGCGGCAACCACGCGGCAGAAACGCCTCGTGTGAACAGGCTCCTTGATCTCCTCGATATATCAGCTCCCTGCCGTCAATATATATTTCACTATCTATCACGCGGCGACGGTCGCGATCGTCACTATTTCTAGGTTATAACTGACTGACAGCGCGCTGAACGCACTGACTGCACTGAGCGCAGTACGCACACGTACATATATCGATATATCGACTCGAATGGATTTACTAGACTAGAGTCAGCTCAACAGGGTCTTCTTTTCCCGCTAATTTTTCCAAGCCCGTTCCCTTGGCAGTGGTTTCGCTAGATAGTAGATAGGGACAGTGGGAATCTCGTTAATCCATTGGGTTGATAATATACCTGCTACGTCGATAAAAATGTCGCTGCACACGCGGAGAAGAAGTAATAAAATAGTACATATATCGAGATCGACCTGATTTACCTGCTAGGTCGATAATAACGCGCGCATTAAAGTTCATCATTTAAAGCTCATCATTAAAGTTCATCATTTGTTTATCATTAAAAGCGATATTAGGGCCGCATAGTGTCGAAAAAGTGAAAGTGACACGGCGACGACGATAACAACGTATCTTAATCGAAAATATTTACATTTTGGACTTTGCATCGTAATATCTCCGTTCGTAGGACACGTAGAGGAAAAATAAAAACACTTATTACATAAATCGACCCCAAGCTATCGATTGAGCCTACTGAGAACTCGATCCGTTCTGTCATTATCGAGATTTCAAAATCTCAGGTACTTACAACTCGTCGCGTCGCGTAAAAGAGTCACGGTGCGTCTCGCTTCGCGTGTACTTGGAGCGAGACACTACCGTGTCTCTTGATAAAGAACACAAAGTATCTACCACCGTTCCACGCTACCGGGTTAATTGGTCCACACACGTCGCTGTGAATGAGCTCTAACGGTCGTTTAGAACGACACTCATTCACTTTGGGAAACGGTTTCCGAGTCTGTTTATCAAAGATACACGGTTTACAAACTTTTCCCGAACTTGCACTTAATTTCGGTAGACCGACCACCATTTCTTCACGTATGAGTTTTTCCATGTCCTGATTATTTAAATGGCCCATACGACGATGCCATACCTCTGCGTCACTTTGATTTTCTGCTGCACCCGCGAATGCACACTTTTTGATTAATACTTCTAGTTCGTATAGCTTACCCGTACGTACAGCTGTTGCAATGTTTATATTGTTTTGCACTATTACCGCCATACTTCTTTTGAAAGTTATTTCGAAACCGGCATCTTCAAGACGTCTAATTGAAAGTAAATTACACTTTAAGTCTTTTACAAATAGTTATTTATTTTGCACGGCAATAACTTTTCCGTCGTATGATGTAACCTTCAATCTTTCCGATGCACTCACCGTTCAGAGTTACATTTTTTTTCGCGACGGCGATGTTTACCGGCACAGTTTATTTTTTGATTCGGTCGAAAATGTTTCTGTCGTTCACCATGTGATCAGTAGCGCCCGAATCCAAGTAGAATTTTACGCACTCGAATTGTTTATCTGTCCCGCCGAGTAACGCGTCGCCAGCCCTACTATTACCATAGTGTGCTGTTACCGACTCACTTGTTATCGACACATCATTTGTGGCACTAATCGATGTAACGGCGCTGAAAGCAACTTCATTCTCTTTGTCCTGAGATGCTATGTTTACCGCTTTCTTCTTACTTTTTCCGTCACTTTTTCCGCCACTTTTGTTCTTGAAACGGCATTCCGATCGCTTATGTCCAAGCTTTCCACACTTAAAGCACTTGAACTTGAATTTATCCGCGTTTATTGCCACACTCCCGAGAAAAAATGATTAGATATAATCACATATGATTATATAAAATCGACATTAGATATAATTAGATATAAAAAATGGCCCGATATAATTGTATATAATTGTATATAATTATATATAAGCACATATAATTATATAACCATATATGGTTATATATAATTGTATGTGGTTATATGTAATTATATACAATTATATCGGGCCATTTTTTATATCTAATTATATCTAATGTCGATTTTATATATAATCAGATGTGATTATATCTAACATAATAAATATTTTATATATATTAAAAAAGAATTTTGTTAACTTCGATTAAGGAATAAAGCATTGATAAATTTAGTGTATATTTTTTCAAAAGCTAGAATCAAAAGTGAAATGATTTACATATAACTTGGCGCTGCTTGGCGTGAGATACTGCCGTGTCTCTTGATATCATTCTTATACCATTGTTTGTCAAATTTTAAATACGAGAAATAAATCCTATCGGATGCCATCTATCGGATAATCCGAATTTAAGTTTATATATGGTTATATATAATCATATATAATCTACATGGATAAATGCTTAATTCTCATATATATACTTTATATATAAATTATATGAACTTATATATAATCATGTCAAAATGTATGTGAAACTTTTTATATAATATATATATTCGATAGGATTCGTTTCTCGTATTTAAAATTTGACGGACAGTGGTATAAAAACGGTATCAAGAGACACGGCACTGTCTCATGTCAAGCAGTGCCAAGTTGTAATATATGGAATAAATTATTTTACTTTTGATTCTATAGCCTTTGAAAAAATATACATCTTAATTTATCAATGCTTTATTATCGAAGTTAACAGTTCTTTTCCAATATATATTGACTATATATGGTCATATATGATTATATATGATTATATATAATTATATATAATCATATAGAGACAAAATTCATATATAATTGCATTATATATAATCATATATATTTATATATAATTATATATAATTTTTTTTTCCCGGGCAAGTTCCATACGCACACATGACCTGCAATATTATTTTATAATACTGAATTATATAATATTATGTAACGAATTTTTGAATTTAATATCTATAATATATATAAAAACGATTCAAATAAATTTTTAAATTTAGGATTAAATATCTGCAGCATATATGATGACTTGCGAATCTATATCTATACAGATATAGTGCTATATCTAGTTGTACATAGGACAAGATTAGTCACATTAATATATCTGGCTATATATGACTTCATATATAGTTGTATATAATGCTATATCTAGTTATATGTAGGGTGCACTACTCATATATCATTATATATCATTATATCTGGCTTCACATACATTTATATACGATTAGATATGGTGCTATATCTGGTTGAATATAGCGCCAAATTAGTCACATTAATATATCTGGCTATATAGGACTGCATATATAGTTGTATATAATGCTATATCTAGTTATGTAGGGTGCACTACTCATATATCATTTTATCTGGCTTCACATACATTTATATACGATTAGATATGGTGCTATATCTGGTTGTACATAGGACAAGATTAGTCATATTAATATATCCGGCTATATATGACTGCATATATAGTTGTATATAATACTATATCTAGTTATATGTCGGGTGCAGTACTCACATATCAACATATCTGGCTTCACATACATTTATATACGATTAGATATGGTGCTATATCTGGTTGTATATAGCGCCAGATTAGTCATATTAATATATCTGGCAATATATGACTGCATATATAGTTGTATATAATACTATATCTAATTATATGTAGAGTGCACTACTCACATATCATTATATCTGGCTTCACATAAAATTATATACATTTATATACAAGTAGATATGGTGCTATATCTGGTTGTATATGGGACCACTGATTGCACATGTGGCCATGTATAATTAGATATGACCCCATATAAAAACATATATAATTATATATAATTATATATATACCAGATATAATTATATATGATTATATCTAATCATTTTTTCCCGGGCTGTCACCAAGTTTTCCAGCTTCACTGTTCCGCTTGCTATACTCGTCAAGTAACCGGCTTTTCACAAATTCCATTGTTAAATGTTCAGGATTTAATGTCTCTAAAGCCGTAACGAGCGAATCAAACGATTTCGGCAACGTCAGTAGCAAATGACAAATTATGTCTAAGTCCTCGAGTTTTGCACCAATAGATTTCAACTCACGTACTGTCTTATCAAACTCGAGAAGATGATTTACGATATTTTCACTTTCCGTGTACTTTAACGTAATTATATATATATATATATATATATATGTCTTTATTTCAGTTATACGCCAAGAAAGGACTTGGTTTACAATTCTACTTAACACACACATCCATCCACACATCAAACATCATTCTTCTTTACAAACAAGCCGCAATACATTATTATTTACATTATTATTATTTACAACCGTTATCTTTTTTATAGCATTCCTCTCTCCTTTTCCATAATCTATTTAGCACCCTTCCTTTTTCCATTCTAAATTTGTCATCGCATATCTTCTCTAATCGTTCTCCGTTATTCCTACCTAAATTCTCAAACCACGTACTTGTGATGTTGCACTCGCTTATATAATGCTCTAAGTTGTCCCTACCTGACTTGCAGAATCTACACTTCGTATCTTCTTCGTCAAGCTAGTATTTATATGTGTCCTCTAAATTGCCGCACCTTAATTTTACCATCGCTCTAATCTCATCTCCTGTTTTTACTTTATCCAAGTTCGCTTTTAATAAATAACTCGGTGTTTTGTTCCTCGCCTCTATCTCTTTGTACCTTGTATTATACCTTGCCTCTACTATTTTACTGTTTATTATTTGCCCTTGAATGTCCTGTTCCCTTATTCTTACTAAGCCTTCAGTATTTTTACCTTCATTATTTAACTCTTTTATCACTTCAGAGCTCTATCCATTGTTATTATAAAATCTTTCTCGTTCCAAATTATATATATCTTTTTTTTTATCCATTATGTCCTTTTCATCCCAACATGCCTTTACTAAACTTCCGTCTTTTTTCTCTCTGCTCCTTTTCTCGTACCTCATGGCTCTTATACCCCAACAGATTTTTAGTTTCTCTAATCCTAGTTCCCTTAGTATTACATACCTCGGTGTGCAAAAATCTAGTCTAAACACCCACCTTACATAATCCAACATGACTTTTTCCAGCTCCTTTTTTTCACTCCACCCCCATATCTCTGCTCCGTATTCCATCACACTTTTCACTAGGTACTTAAAAAGCGTCCATCTCCTGCTAAAATCATCTTTACATAATCTTTCTCCTAAACCCCAGACCCTATTTGCAGCGATCCTTCCTTTCCTTTTCAGTTCTTTTATATGATCGACATAATTACCTTTCCTATTAAACGTGAAACCCAGATATTTAAACATTTCTACTTCCTCTATTATTTTTTCTCCCCATTTCCATCTCTTCTCTGTCTTTTTTACCTTTACTATTAAATACCAACACTTTAGTCTTTTCTGTATTTGATTCTAGTTTTCTTTCCTTTAAAAATCTTTTTAACATGCTTATCATATCTAGTAAAGCCTCTCTATTTTTCGCTATCAAAACCATATCATCCGCGTATGCTAATGACCACACTCTCACTCCTCCAAGCTCTACTCCTCCTATGCCACGCTTTTCTAAAACTTTATCAATGTCCGCATTGTATAAATTGAACAGGGCGGGACTCATCACACAGCCCTGCCTTACACCTTTCTTCGTCTTGAAGCTCCTTGTGAACCCATCCTTCGTCCTTATTGTCACCTCCGTCTCTTTGTAAATTTCTTTTATCCTGTTTATTAAACTGCGTTCCACTCCTCTCTCTTCCATTATCTTCCATAAAATTCCTCTGTCAACGTTGTCGAATGCTGCCCTTAGATCCACAAATATTGCAAAGATCTTGTCTTTCCCAATTGCCATACCTTTCTCCTTCTCCCTTTGCACTATATGGTTCAAGATAAATATGTTGTCCATCGTAGACGTTCCTTTCCTAAACCCGGCTTGGTTGTCAGGTATCATCCCTTTCCTCTCCATTATTTCCTCCAATCTGTTCCTTAGAATTTCCGCATATACCTTGTATGCCGTGCACAGCAGAGAGATCCCTCGATAGTTGTCTGTTCTTTCTTTATCCCCCCTTTTATATAAGGGGACAACTATACTTGTTCGCCATTCGGTCGGAATTTTACCTTCCTTCCAAATGAGCTTCAACAGATCAGTTAGACCTCTTCTTACTGCTGCGCCACCATACCGCCATGCTTCCATTGGGATTCCATCGACACCTGCAGCTTCGCTTAACTTCATGATCCTGACTGCCCTCACTATCTCCTCTTCTTGCAACTCCCTTTCTGTATCTTGAACCTGTTCCTCATTTCTTTCTTCTGTTCCCATGTCACGCACCTCCAACGCTCTTCCCTTACTTCCAACTCGGTCCCACCTAACAACTCCATGAAGTAACTTCTCCTGTTCTCTTTCGGAATATTATTCTCTTTCCATTCCTTCTTCTTTCTTCGACTGTTTATGTAGTTCCAAATTTTCTTTTCGTCCTTCAGTTTTCTTAATTCCTCTTCTTCCCTCCCTCTCTTCTCCATCCTTTTCCTCTCCAACCACCCCTTCAGGCATTTCTTTCCTTCCAGGTATTCTTCCTTACTTCCCTTTCCACTTCTCCATCTTCTGTACTTTCTTTTCACCTCTCTCTTCTTTCTGGTGCAGCTCCTATCCCACCAATCTTTGTGCCCTATTTTCCTTCTTTTCTTTATCTTGATTTCTTTATAAACTAAGGCTCCAAGGATCCAGTTTTTGATTTTCTCCCATTTCCTATCCACCGACTCTATTTCCTGGTCCTCGCTTTCATTCCATACCTCCGTCCTCTCCCTGTATAATTTCCTTGCCTCTTCGTTCCAGCATATGATCTTCTTTAACATATTCTGTTCCTCTTCTTCCTCTTCTGTCCACCCCTCTATTTGTCTCGTATTCTCCTCTTCCTCCAGTAACAAGGTCAGAGGCAAATGATCTGAGTCCACCCTGTCCCCTATTCTGAATTCCAACACTCGTTCTTGCGCACTATCGTTTACAATTGCATAATCGATTACCGAGCACCCTCTCGCACCCACATACGTATATTCCCCCTCCCAATCCCCTTCTGTACAACCATTCAAAAAATACCATCCTTTTCATTTATCATATCCACAAAACTTCTACCACCATCTCCTATGACTTTATCTTTACTCTCCTTTTCAAAGTCATACTCATCCTCCCTACAACCTCCTAAGTTTCCTATTCTAATATTAAAATCGCCTCCTATAATAATACCCTCTCCTTCGCCTCCTTCGCATTGCTCTGTTATTTTCGCCATTATCTCTTCAACATCTTTCTTTGCTCCTACATTATATACTGTAAAAATATTTAGTCCTTTTTCCTCTTTTACTATTCTCGTTCGCGCAATTCTTTCTGTAATCATAACACTTTCATAATTCTCCACTTCCGCCACCCAATCTTTTCTAATACCTATTAGTAAACCTCCCTTCGCCCTACCCTTCTTCTTTTCCCTTACAGCGTTAATGTTTTTCCAGTTGTGCGTTTCCTGCAGTCTACCCTTAATTTTATCCCATCCCTTATCCTCTAACCATGTTTCACATAACCCTATAAAATCGAAACCTACTATGTAATTCCAAAAATCTTTGTCCTGCCTCTCGATACCCGCATCATTCCAAAAAATTATCTTTCGCCTATTTTTATTCTTCAGCTGCTTCACTTTTCCGACCTCCATTCGTGTTGTTCGCCTGTTATCATCTTGAATGCTGTAACTTGCTGGTTCTCTTCTCCTAACTTGGCAGCCATCTAGAAATTTTCCTTTTCTATTAGCTTATTTTCTTCCTCGCTCCATACATACTTCCTACCTTGTACTTCTAGCTTCCTATAACCTATTTTCACCCATTTTCCTTCTGTTTTCTCTTTCCATGCCCTTTCTTTTATCCGTCTTTGCACTTCTCTGTCCTCAAAGGTCAGGTCGTGATCAATGAAAATTTTCTTGCTTCCCAACTTCTTCTCCTTCATGATGTTATCCTTCGATTCCCAGCAGTCCATTTCGATTATTACTATCTCTCTTCCTTCTTTGCCTGTTGACCGCATCTTTTTTACTCCCGCTTTTGCACCAAACTCCCTCTCAAGAAACGTCTCCGCTGTGTCCATTAAGCTCTTGTTTTCCTCTTTATGTAATCCTCTGATCACTAGATTATTTTTCTTTTCCTTCCTTTCTTTCATATTTCTTTCTCTCTTCCTAACCATCTCCGCCACCTTTCCCACAATCTCCTCCATTTTGCCGCCGGTCACCTCTTCCGTTGTGTTTTCACTCCTTTGTTCGATCTTCGATAGTCTCCCTTCTATCTTATCCATCCTTTCCTCTAGCTTTTCTTTTTTTTTCTCCGTCCCTCTTCTAAGCCGCTCATCCTCTCTCTCATCTCTCGCATCTCGTCCCTCAGGTCCCTCATCTCGTCTCTAATTTCTCTCAGGATTGCTAGTAGCGTACCGTCCTCTTCATCCTTCCTTATTGCTGACCGATCTCCTTCCTCTTCTCTCTTCTTACCCACAGCACCGACTACTTCCTTCGATTTGTCTAATCCTGGCGGCGTTCTCACAGTCTTGTTATCCCTCTTAAAAATTTCCTTCGCACGTTGTTCGTTTTCCTCTCTTTTCCTTTTAGCTTTCGCTAATTCGCACGCCGTGCTGTTATCACTTGTCATAAACTCCAGTATGCTGACCAAGCTCGATCTTTCTCTCATTCTTAGCTCATCCTTTGTGAGTCTTCCTTTTCCTCTTTTTCTCCTTTTGGCGTGGCAAAAAATTCTTTACCCGTTTTCTCACTGCTTACACTATCCAAAATTGTAGCCGGATCCACGTCTTTGTTCCTTATTGCATCCTTCTCACTCTCGCCTGCCTCTCCCTCCATCCTGTACGTCGCTCGTTCACGCTCTCCCTCTAGTCAATCTCCTTAACCGCTGCCTATATGCCTAGACTGTTCCGTCTAGTGTCGCTACCTACTCTATGCGTGACGCAAAACTCGCTCCCTTTTGGAACGCACAGTGTTATTCTCCCGCCTTCTCTCACCTAACCTCTCCCTCTCTCTAAAACATTTAACGCTCTTTTCCTTCACTAATTAATATTTCCTTGCTACATCTATTATCCTATCCTAAATTTAAGTTCTTCTTCCTACCTTTCTATCGGTTTAACGCCTACCTCGACTCCTATGTCCCTCTAAAACTCTCGTCTAATTATCCGCAGCTCTCACACGCATGCACAACACACACGCTCCACTAACCAAGTCCGTACTTTAACGTAATTAATTTCTTCCGCAACCACAGCTGACCGGTAATACTCTTGTGCTCAAATACCGCCCGAAGAGCATCAAATATTTCCTTTGCCGTTGTCTTATCCTTGACATATTCCAGGTGGCTATCCGCGATATGTTGAACCAACACTAGTTTACATCTTCGCTCATTTTTCTCGTGTATCCTCTTCTCTGGATCAGTAGCACCAGCCATGATTGTTGGAAGATCCCTTTCGATGTAGTCGAGCAGATCCTTTTCCTCGAGCACCTTTGCACCCGGTACCTCCAATTGTTATAATTCGTATCGTCAAATCAAGAGACGCGGTAGCGTCTCACGCCAAGTATATAATAATTTATTAACAAGATTATTTTTTAACAAGATATTTTTTAACAAGATATTTTTTAACAAGATACAAGAGAGATACATCCTTTCGTAAGCGATTTACAAGATACAGGAAGCGATATATCCTCCTTTCATATCCTCCTTTCATAATATAATATATATAACAATATTATTATTTAATTATTTTAATTTTAAGTGAGACGCTACAGCGTATCTTTTACAGGAAGGAGAACGCTTCTCCAGAAATAAATCACTGAATTCTTTTAATAAGTCAATATTATCGAAAGATTTAAATACTGGAGAAGAAAATAGATTTTTCTGATTATAATGATACAACATTGATGCACAGATATGCACTTGACACATAGATATGCATATATGCCTCTATTTTTCTGCCCAATTTATGTCATTCAGATACGTCGTCATCGTCGTCGTCGTCTTTTTCTTCTTCGCAAAATCTTAAAAAGTGTTGTCGGTTTAGCCTACCGTGCCGCTAGATGGCACTCGTCACGAGTAAATGAGAGCCGTGTCAGGCGGCAAAGTTTACTGAATTCAAATTTTTTATATATCCGTAACCAATGTTCCGCAGTCACTAACCGCAATACATTCCGCAACCTATTCCGCACCTTTTCCGCACCTATTCCGTACCTATTCCGCATCTATTCCGCACCTATTCCGCATCTATTCCGCACCTATTTTGCACACATTCCGCACTTATTACGCACCTATTTCGCACATGTTCCGCACCTATTCCGCACATATTCCGCACCTATTTTGCACACATTTCGCACCTATTACGCACATATTCCGCACCTATTCTGCATCTATTCCGCACCTATTTTGCACACATTCCGTATCTATTACGCACATATTCCGCACATATTCCGCACCTATTTAGCACTTATTCCGCACGTATTCCGCACATGTTTCGCACCTGTTTCGCACCTATTCCGCACCTGTTCCGCATCTATTCCGCACCTATTCCGCACATGTTCCGCACCTATTCCGCACATGTTTCGCACCTATTCCGCATATGTTCCGCACCTATTCCGCATCTGTTCCGCATCTATTCCGCACATGTTTTGCACCTATTCCGCACCTATTCCGCATATGTTCTGCACCTATTTTGCAGTTACTAACCGCAAATTATTCCGCAACTAATGTTTTAATTGCAACTCATTCCGCAGTTATTGACCGCAAATTATTCCGTAACCGCAACTTTGACCGTAACTCTTTTACTAATCTATTTCGATTCTGCGATTGTGGAATGAGTTGTGGAATAGATGCGGAATAGGTGCGGAATAGATTGCGATTGATATCAAGAGACGCGGTAGCGTCTCACGCCAAGTATATAATTTTTTAACAAGATACAAGAGAGATACATCCTTTCGTAAGCGATTCATATCCGCCTTTCATAATATAATATATATAATAATATTATTAATTAATTATTTTAATTTTAAGTGAGACGCTACAGCGTATCTTTTACAGGAAGGAGAACGCTTCTCTAGAAATAAACCACTGAATTTTTTTAATAAGTCAATATTATCGAAAGATTTAAATATCGGAAAAGAATATAGATTTTTCTGATTATAACGATATAACATTAATGCACAGATATGCGCTTGACGCATAGATATGCATATATGCCTCTATTTTTCTGCCCAATTTATGTCATTCAATTTATGTCGTCGTCGTCGTCGTCGTCGTCGTCGTAGTTGGCGTAGTCGTCTTCTTCTTCGCAAATCTTAAAAAGTGTTGTCGGTTTGGCCTACCGTGCCGCTAGATGGCACTCGTCACGAGTAAGTGATAGAGCTCTAGATTATACTCTTATAATCTAGAGTTCTAGTAAGTGAGAGCCGTGTTATGCGGCAAAGTTTACTGCATTCAAATTTTCGATTATCATCAGTTATCATCAGATTTGTATGTACGTCGGGTGGCATGACTCGTATTTTGGTACAATTCCGGAGTTGAACAGCAACCCCTATGTGGTCTATAAAAGGTTCAAAGAGGTTTTCTAACGTAAAAAGAGGAAGGAGTAGTGGGCAGTGGTTGATGTCTGAGGGTACGGATTGTAGTTCTCGCGAAGATGGTTCCACAGGGATTAATACAAACCCCTTTCCTTTACCTCTGTCGTGCCGCGCCGCGAATAAAGTTTCGGGGCCGGCACCGGGTATCGAGAATTCTCTGGGACGGGGAAATGACACCAATACGTTGTAGATTTTGCCCGTAGCGGCGTTTAATAATAAATATATTTCCCGTACACCCTTGGTTTGCTTAATTCAATTACTCGTAACGGTAACACGGATCAAATGACGCGGTCGACTCGTAACCCGCGCGTTGGTTGTAGACTGCCCGCCGCTTCTCGGAAGGGCGGGCTTTTATCACGCTTGGCTCGTTTCCGCGTTGCATACTCAGCTGTCAGCGCTTTTGCTTCCGCGATTGGGTCAGTGGTGACCCGGTGGTGTCTGGAATGCCACCTCAATAACTGAATAAATTCCGAGAAATTGATCCGTAAAAGTGAATTTAAAGTATTTCTGGAAACGACGCTAATTCGAGATCCTATTCTCGAAAGAAGAAGGTCGTTTCTCGGAAATATCGGTGAACAAAACAACTGCCTCGTTCTTGCGTGTACCGACTCTCTTCCTTTGTCTCGGGACCTCAGTGCGCGAGGTAAACACCCGGGACAAAGCGAGAGACGCGACGAAAACAGCTGATCGGTCGCCGGCCTCGTGATCAGCGGAGCCGTTTGACTTTCCGAAATCAAGTGCTTTTCTCGGGGTGGCGGCATCCGATTGGCTCCGCCGAAATTTCAGCCCGTGGCCGGGGTCCGGACCCCCGAGTTTATAAAGCTCCAGCCCTCCGCGCGCACGGGAGCACTCGATAATTGTACGCCGAGTTAACGTGTTGAAAATAACGATTCCGTATCCCACACGAATTTCGGTCGATTTCGAGATCCTGCGTTTCGCTGCTCGCGATATCAACTCGTACTTCGAGTGACTGCGCTTTCCGCGCGCATTCGCCCGCGTCATTAAGTCGTTCGCGTAACTCGCATTTTTCGCGCGCCTTCGCTCGCGTAATTGCTATTGTTCGCGAAATAAAGAACTTGTAAATAATTGTAAATATCAGCTATCTTAATTATAGACATTCGTTAATTGTGACTTAATCGGATCATTAACCTTGGAACACTAAATTCCTTAACCCATTCGCGCACAACACCTCTTACTCCTTATCCCTTACTTCTTACCCTTTTTTTTTAAAGAAGGGTTAAAAATTTCGAATTTTAATTAAGGCTTATTTCATACTTAGTTTATCACGATTTGGATTTTGACACAGGTCCGGGGTTGATCAGCAACCCCCTGTGGCCTGTATAGGGATGAAAAGAGGTAAAAACAGTTTTCCAAGGAAAAAACATAAAAGAGTGATAGACGGTGGTTGGGGTCTGAGGACGGATTGTAGGTTTCGCAATGGTAGTTTCATAGGGGTTGGTGCCAACCCCCATCTCTCACTCCTTAAAAAAAAAGTTTAAAAATTTCGAATTTTAAATAAGGCTTAATTTATACTTAGTTTGTCATAAATCGAATTTTAGTTTACGTCTAGGGCGGTTACTTCACTTCAGTATGCAATATTCAACGCTTGAGCTTCCCTGGCAAAAAATGAGAAGTTTCATAAACGTTGTTTGACGTTTACGTGAGCGTTTGCGGAAGTTCGTTGAGAGTTAGAAACGGTCAGTAGACAGTTCGTAGAGCAGAAATTGCAACGCTGCAGCGTTTTAAAGGCGTTTGTATATAGTGTTTTTGAGAGTTTGCACAGCGTTTACATGACGTATGACGTTTGCTGAGAGTTCTTTAAAACATTTAGAGATCCTCTGTTAAGTGTTTAATAAGTCGAAAGCGTTTGGTTTCATCATTGGAAACCGCGTGCAGCCTCTATTGAGCGTTTAACGGGCGTTTACTCTTGTCGTTAGAAGAAACGGCGTAAAGAGCGTTAAATGTTAAAATCTGTTTTTCGCCTCGCAGGGGGTCTGCTTATATACGCGGCTGGATGTATTTTATATGCGAGAAAGATGCGCCGCCTAGCGGCATTGTTAGAAGAACGTTTGCTGAACGGAGTGAAAACGCTTGTCTTACGGCGTTGGGAAAAGCGTTTGCTAAACGTTTGAAAAGTCTGACAGCAAACTCTCTGCACGAATGCGTTTCAGCGTTTACTGAGCGGTTCTCTGAAAAGCGTTTGCCTGAGCATTCCAGAACTTTCATGAAACGTTATATACAGCGTTTTATAAGCGTTCTGGAAGCGTTCAAAACCAACGGCGTTGTGTAAGCGTTCTTATAAAGTTTGAAAGCGTATAAACTCTCAAAAAATCCTCATTGAACGGTTGTCAACGCTTTATAAAGCTTCTTATTTTCGCCAGGGTTGTTACAAGCTAGGGAGGTCGGGAAGGATTGGCACCTGAGAACGAATGGTAGCCCTCATAAAGCCAGACCCAATGCCGTTGGACTCATCCCTCTAGCCCTCTTCGTTAATTTTTAAAGTTAAAGGTTGAAGGGAGTAGAAAATAAAAAATGGTTCTATTGAAATGAGATAAAATTCTGTGGATAGGGCTCCATGTGGCTGACAAAAAAGGGCCTAGTAGACTCATCTTCTAAAATTAATAGTTAAAAAGTTTATAGAATTTTAAAGAGAAGTAAAAAATTTACGAAAATTTTTTTTTATTTATTTTGATAGTAACCCTTTACGATTCGGATTTTTATTTAAATTCCGAATGGCTAATTTACTCGAAAACAAATGCTAAAATGTTTGCGCTTGTTACGAGACGAGAGAGTGATCAAAGAAAGTTGATGACACCTGAGGCCGCACGGTCCATAACCAAAAACATAATAATAAGTTAGTGAAAGAGAATAAAAAAAATATTTATTAGAAACATCGTATATATTGCTTAATAATGCAACTATGTTGCATTATTAACTAATGATGAACTATGATATTATGTTCAGTATTGAGTAAGGGAGTGATAAATAGACAAATAAATAATTAATTAAAAATATATATTATTACTGTGTATTACTGTGTATTACTGTGATAAAAATACTTAACAAAAAATCGTGAAATCCACCTAAAAAGACATTAAAAAATGTAAAAAAAAACGCCAAGTATATTTAGACAAAATAATTTTATAAATAATATTAGACAATAATGAAAATATTTATTTAAAAACACAAAAAAGTAAATATACCTCTTGCTCTCTCACGCTTCTCATGCTCTCTCACGCGTTTTCTCGCTTCTTATGCTCTCTCATGCTTTCTCTCACATTTTCCTCGCTTTCTTACGTTATTTCTCGCTCTCACCACGTTCTCTCACGCTTTCTCATGCTCTCCTCACGCTTTTTCTCACATTCTCACGCTTTCTGTCGCTTTTTCACGCTACCTCTCGCTCTTTCACGCTTCCTGTCACTCTCTCACGCTTCCTGTCGCTCTTTCATGCTTTTTATCGCTTTCTCATGCTTTTTCACGCTACCTTTCGCTCTCTTTACGCTTCCTGCTTTTCTCCCACGCTACCTCTCGCTCCTCACGCTTCCTGTCGCTCTCTCACTCTTTCTCACGCTCTCTCACGCTAGCTCTCGCTCTCTCACGCTTTTGTCGCTTTCTCAGGCTCTCTCACGCTTCCCTGTCGCTCTCTCACGCTTTCTCTCCCGGTCTCTCACGCTTTCTGTCGCTCTTTCACGCTTCCCTCTCACTCTTTCACGCTTCTTGTCGCTCTCTCACGCTTTCTGTCGCTCTTTTCACGCTTTCTGTCGCTTTTTTACGCTCTCTCACGCTTCCTGTCGCTCTCTCACGCTTTCCGTCGTTTTTTTTTTACTTTCTTACGCTCTCTCTCATTCTCTCACGCTCTCGTAAGAAAGTCGTAATGAATAGTGTATTAACAATAGAAGAAGTTTGGAGTTGTCTATTGTATTATTACAGAGGGCTACCGCCCCTCCCCGCAAACAGAGGTAGGTGGGGGTGGACCTTGGTTTATGTAAAAAGTTGCAAACCCGAACCGTACTCCATAATTATACAATAGACAATTCCGAACTTCTCCTGTCGTTAATACACTATATATATATATATATATATATATATATATATATATGTATATATATATATATATATATGTTTTCAAATATAAATACAAAGTATATATTATTAGTGTGACAAAAATACTTAACAAAAATTCGTAAAATCCACTAAAAGGACATTAAAATGTAAAAAAAAACGCCAAGTATGTTTCACGCAAAATAATTTATGAATAATATTAGAAAAATAAAGAAAATATTTACTTAAAAAACACAAAAAATATATATATAATGGCATGAAAAAAAGTGAAATCAAAGTATTATTCCAAGTATATTTATTAGAACAAGTAATATTATTTAAAAAACACAAAAAATAAATATAACAGCATGAAAAAGAAGTGAAATCAAAGTATTATTCCAAGTACATTTATTAGAGTAAGTAATATTTCGCAAGATATATATTTTGTACGTGAATTAAAGGAATACAATATTTTATCAACTATCTCTCAAAATTGCAGTAGACCTAATGTAGGATGCAGAAGACATTTAAAATGTATGAAATACAACGGCATGATAAAATGAAAATATAGAATACAATAGATAGCGTAAACGAGAGGTGCAGAAATTGAAAAGGGTTTAGTTACATCGATAATAAGCAGAGACACAATCGAAGATGGACATAATCTCCAGCAGCATCCTTGGCGTGCCTGGCGTATTGCCTATAATTTTAACAACAAAATAGTCATCTGCACTTAAGTTTGTCAGTATGCCATACACAGTACAAAATAAAACGTAATTATAACATTTTTTACATGTCCCAGAAAGTCCACTCTAAATTTTAAGTTAAAATGACTCATTCATCATGTGTTACTTGTTGACAAATTAGAAATGTTAATTAATTGACATTATACTTTACATTTATCAGACAAAGAGAAAACGCCGTAATCGGTCAGAACTGGATCTCGATTGCCCAAATAATATAAGTAGATGAAGAGTCTATACTCCGGTCGCCGGGTACTTTCGTGGGAAGCGGGGGGGGCCGCGCGCACGCGGGTGGAACGCGATAAGAGATGGGCGAGGGGGGCGAGGGGAAGGGTATAGGTTCATCGGAGGGTGGGAGTTGCGGGAGGAAAATTCCCCACGCAATTTACTAGTAACTGGACAAAGACTTATGCAGGCCAATCAGATGCGAGTACAAAGACTCAAGGCTGTCCATCAGATGCGAGTATTTTGTGGTAACCTGTAAGACGTAAATTCCCTAGGCGGGTGATCGGGAATTTCCGCGCCGCAGTGTTTGCCACCGGGGTGGGGGGATCGTCGTTCCCGGGCGCTCCGGGGGGGCGCTCGGATCGGCGGTTCCGCGTTATCCCGCGTTATCGGCGCGCGCGGAAATCCACCCCGATTCGCGCGTCATCGCGATTAATTTTGTTATCGCGCGCGCGGTTCGAACTCGTTCGAGGTCGCTC